>NW_026453436.1:0-33293 GCF_025200985.1 Drosophila gunungcola
GCGTTTTTAATTTTACTTCGTGTCTAGTAAACGGTTCTTTACAAACGCGAGCGTTATATTTTCCTCTGAAAGTGTCTCTATTGCTGTAATCCCGTAATGGGTAACAGCAAATGCGAGATTCTATCCATTATGTCCATTCTAGCCCCCGACGCCAAATGTTCGCCATCTCACTCTTGAGTTTAAGCGCCAACACCGGTTTGCGCACAGATAACTGCGACGCCATACTTTTTCGTTCATACACGGAATCCAGACTTCTGAGAATTTCGCGTGCTGTGTTAACTGCGACGCAATACTTTTCGTTCATACACGGAATCCAGACCTGAAATGCCTTTGACCAAGAATACGCCAGAGTTCTGTTGGGCTCGTAACTGTCTTTATTTGTTCTCTATCTACAAGCCTCGCGGCTCTTCAGCTGCTGCTTCTCCTCGTCGTCGTCCTCTGCGGCGTCGCTCCGTCGCTGTCCCTCGCGGCGTCGCCCTCGTCGTCGACTGCTTGCTGGTATCTGACTCGTGACGGCTCCTTTCGAGACTCTGGATGTTATGCGAACCTCACTGTCGGGACCGGCAAGGTGTTTCGCCTAGCAGGTAGAACGAGGTTCTGCCTTTTCGCCTAGCCACCTTTATCGCAGGCTCCCTAAGTCGGTCCGGATTGTGTCGACAAGGTGTATCGCCTAGCAGGTTGAGCTCGGTTGCTTTTTAATTCAATAACTGGCATATTGTACCCACCTGTGTTTTCAGCAAATGTGACTCCGTTTTTGTTCAACTTAACTCAGTTTCGTCGAATACTACTGTTACTCCAGCCCTCTTGTAGCCTTTCGACAGATATCAGGTTTTCTGCAACTTCTCCGCAGTACAGTACGTCCTCCAGCGTTATCTGATAGACTTCTGAGAATTTCGCTCTATCAATATGTTTTTAGCGCTCCTCTCTGCCTTAACCCAACTTTCATCTATTTCATCAGGAGTCTTACTATAAATTACTTTTAATATGTCTTGTTCTCAACGCCAAAAACATAAGACGAAGCCCGTGAAAAAATTCAGAGAGAGCAAGACAAACGTCGTCTCTCTTTGGCCCGAAACAATGCTTATTTCTCGTTCACGAGTAATACTCTAGAACCGAAAGTGCAAGAAAGTGCAAGTTTACTGACCGCCGAAAACCAGAGAGCTAGTTCTTGCTCTCCCGCCCTGCTTTTCACCGCACAAACACCATGGAGTGAGCAATGCAAAACTCCAACCGAGCAACCAACCAACAGCAACTACTACGTCAACTACAACGGTCTCTGTCGCCAACAATGCAATAACGACTTCAGCCCTTGGATTTCCCAGTTAAAGTGTTTGTGTTTTTATTTAACTTTCTTTGTTAATTGTGCTTTTGTTTATTAAGCTTTAATTATTATTTTTGATTTATTGTTCTTTATTTATTTGTTTTTTTTTTTTTTTTTGGGTGTTTTTGTACTGTGAATTTATTTTTTCGGTCCACCTTTATTATATATTACCAGCTATTTAAATGGATTATTGCACTAATTGATTTCCATTTAAATTTTTAAATCACGATCTCTTTCACAATTTCGGGTGTCGTTGGTTTGTTGTGGATGTTTTAGTTTTTCCACTAAAATTGGTTGGGATTTTGCGGCGCAAGTTCCTTTTTATATTAACTTGTTATAATTTATAATTTTTTAGAACTTTTTTAATCACCGCTCCACGTTGGGCGCCAATTAAGTTTCTCACTAGTAATATTGTTAAAAAAATATATTTTTATTTTTTGTATCTTAGTGTTAAAGCTTTTTATTTAATTTCACAAGTACAATACACTTTATTTTTCACATTCGAATTATTTACTTCCGAACTGTTTCTTCATCAAAGATGGACTGCCCGCTTAATTCTCAAATCTTATCCAACGAACCTCGGCCAGAAGCTTTTCTTTGAGCTTCTAAAACTTTTCCTTTTGTTTAGAATATAAGCTTAGGATGAAATCATGGCATCCTATTGTGAAATTCAAATATGCTGACCGATGCAGTATGTTTGGGCTTGGATCGCAATAGTTTGAACCTCAAACGCAATTGATTGGGCTTCGGGTGGAAACTTATGTTTACTTTAAGTTTTGTTTGTATATCTTGGTAGGGCAAATGCAAAGGCATTGGCAAAGATTGTTTAAATTAAATTTTGAAAAAATTGTTTATTAATTCCATAAGCGGCCCGGTTTCACGGGTTGGATAACTTGTATATCTTTTAAATCCTCCATATGAGCAAATTTCGCGCAGTGTATACGCTGTTGACCTAAATCTTTCCAAATCGCATTTTTTAAGGCATACCATGATCAGGGTGAAAAAACGTGCCAATCGGATAGGTCATATAGGAGCAAAATGGTAAAATCGCTTAAAAATTATTTTTTAAACAAATTGTGCACATTTTAAAAGCTGTTGACTTGAATCTCTTCAAATCGTATTTTTAATACATATCATATTTAAGGTGTAATATCGTGCCAATCGGAAGTGTGTATCTTATAAATCCTCCATATGAGCAATAGGACAAATTGCGTTCAAATTAAATTTTCAAATTTCGCGCATTGTATACGCTGTTGACCTGAATCTTTCCAAATCGCATTTTTTAATGCATTCCATGATCAGGGTGCAAAAGCGTGCCAATCGGAAAGCTCCTATAGGAGCAATATGGTAAAATCGCCTAAAAATTATTTTTTTAGACAAATTTTGCGCATTTTAAAAGCTGTTGACCTGAATCTCTTCAAATCGTATTTTTTAATACATATAATAATTAAGGTGAAATATCGTTCCAATCGGAAGTGTATGACCTATAAATCCTCTATATGAGCAATAGGGCAAATTGCGTTCAAATTAAATTTTTTCAGCAAATTTCGCGCAGTGTAAAAGCTGTTGACCTCAATCTTTCCAAATCGTATTTTTTAAAGCATATTATGATCAGGGTGAAAAAGAGTGCCAATCGGATAGCTCCTATAGGAGCAATATGGTAAAATGGCTTGAAAATTATTTTTTTCAGCAAATTTAGGGGATTTTATAAGCTTTTAACCTGAATCTCTTCAAATCGTATTTTCAAATACAAATTATAATTAGGGTGAAATATCTTATAAATCCTCCATATGAGCAATAGGGCAATTGCGTTCAAACAAATTTTTTTTCAGCAAATTTCGAGCAGTGTATAAGTTGTTGACCTAAATCTTTCCAAATCGCATTTTTTAAATGAATACCATGGTCAGGGTGAAAAAGCGTGCCAATCGGATAGCTCCTGTAGGAGCATGTTGTAATCCTTTAGCACCAAGACAAATAACACACTGAGATTGGTTTTATACTTTAGTTATTATTTTATGAGCTGCACAGGAATCGTGAAAAAGAAAAGAGGCAAATTCAAATGTGACCAGATTATAGGTCTGATCAAAATACTTAATTCAGTGTTGTGTTATGTTATTTTTGATAATAGAATAGGGCTATTCAATACGCCCCCTCAAAAACAACATTTCACAACGTTAAACCAAACTTAAAGTTCAATAGTTACTTCATTACTTATTCTAATGTGGCTAGGTGCATTCTGGGAATGATCTGGTTGGGTTTTATCCCAAGGATTGGGTTTCCCCAATCCTTGCAGCAAATGCTGGATCATATTGTAACATATTGTACTTACTTATTATATTAACATCAGATATACAAAATTTTAAATTAAAAAGGAACTTCAATTACTAAACTTAGATAGATTATTTTTGTTTGTTTTTCAATGTTTTCTCATCGATTAACATAAATCAAATTAATATTTAGATAGGTACTTCAGTTTAACGAAATTAGATTAAATCGTGTCTTCTTTTGTTGAGGTTATTCTTCTTGGTGTAGTCCCAATTGCCTTCTTAATAACGAGAATCTTCCCGGAGGTAATGGTTTCGTGAAGATTTCTGCCTGGTGATTCTCTGTAGGAATATACTCAATAGAAATATTATTATTCTCTATTTGCTTTCTGGAAAAATGATACTTTATATCAATATGTTTTGACCTCTTATGACAAGACGGATTGCTGGCTATGCTTATCTTCAAACAACTTATTTGGCTTATCAAATTTAATGCAAATTCTTTCTAAGAGGAACTTAAGCCATAATGCTTCTTTTATAGCTTCAAACAATGCCAGAATTCTGTCTCTTTGTATTCCAACATATTAAATTTGACGCAATTAAATAAGTGAGGCAATAATGGGTAAATTGATCCACAAAAATTACATAGTAATTTTTATCATCAATAGTTGTTAGTGTTATCGGACCACAGACATCAGAATGAATAACATAAAGAGGTCTATTTATATGCTCTTTAATTTTATATTTAGAAAATCGTAATCTGGCTTGCTTTCCATTCAAACAAGCTTCGCATATATCCTCAGAAGGATTAACATTATCAAGTAGACGATTATCATTAAATTCTTTCTTTTTATTTCTAACATTTTTCCTTACTTAGATGACCCATCCTTTCGTGCCATATTTTATATAAATCTGTATTTTCCGAATTAACTTTATATGCTTTTAATTCAATAACTGGCATATTGTACGCACCTGTGTTTTCAGCAATCGTGACTCCGTTTTGTTCAATTTAACTCAGTTTTCGTCGAATACTACTGTTACTCCAGCCTCTTGTAGCCTTTTGACCGCTATCAGGTTTTCTGCAACTTCTCCGCAGTACAGTACGTCCTCCAGCGTTATCTGATATTCATTTTCCAGACGGAAGACTCCTCGCTTTGTTGCGAAGATATACTGCCCATGCTTAGCAACGGCAATTTTTATTGGAGTTTCCAGATCAGCATGGTCCATAAATAAAGCCTCATCGTTCATGAGGTGGTCGGTAGCACCCGACTCAAGAATCAAATTCACGTTCACTTTTGAATTATTAACATTTTTATTTACACTTTTCAGCATGAACGTGAAGCCTGGGTTTGTGGTTGCAGTGTGCGCTCGTTTGTTACTCTCTTTGTTATTTTCAGTATTTATTTGTTTATTATAGCAGAAACCATCTTTTTTCATGTGTCCTAGCTTTCCACAATGCTGGCATTTTATGTTATTTACTTTTTGTTTCATATTATACGGTTTGCGTGTATTATAATTTGTATTATAATTTTTTTGTTTAAATTTATAGCTATTATTGTTTTTATAATTGTTTTTATAGTTATTGTTAAATTTAGTTTTAGCCTCAGCCTGCATAACCTTTCTACTAGTGTCGTTATTAGCGTTTTTAATTTTTACTTCGTGGTCTAGTAAACGGTTCTTTACAAACGCGAGCGTTATATTTTCCTCTGAAAGTGTCTCTATTGCTGTAATTACCCCGTCATATGATCCTGGCAATGTAAGCAGCAAATGCGAGATTCTATCCATTATGTCCATTCTAGCCCCCGACGCAAAATGTTCGCCATCTCACTCTTGAGTTTAAGCGCCAACAACCGTTTGCGCACAGATAACTGCGACGCCATACTTTTTCGTTCATACACGGAATCCAGACTTCTGAGAATTTCGCGTGCTGTGTTAACTGCGACGCAATACTTTTTCGTTCATACACGGAATCCAGACTTCTGAGAATGCCTTTGACCAAAGAATAACGCCAGAGTTCTGTTGGGCTCGTAACTGTCTTTATTTGTCTCCTTCTACAAGCCTCGCGGCTCTTCAGCTGCTGCTTCTCCTCGTCGTCGTCCTCTGCGGCGTCGCTCCTCGTCGCTGTCCCTCGCGGCGTCGCTCCTCGTCGTCGACTGCTTGCTGGTATCTGACTCGTGACGGCTCCTTCGAGACTCTGGATGTTATGCGAACCTCACTGTCGGGACCGGCAAGGTGTTTCGCCTAGCAGGTAGAACGAGGTTCTGCCTTTTCGCCTAGCCACCTTTATCGCAGGCTCCCTAAGTCGGTCCGGATTGTGTCGACAAGGTGTATCGCCTAGCAGGTTGAGCTCGGTTGCTTTTAATTCAATAACTGGCATATTGTACCCACCTGTGTTTTCAGCAAATGTGACTCCGTTTTTGTTCAACTTAACTCAGTTTTCGTCGAATACTACTGTTACTCCAGCCTCTTGTAGCCTTTCGACAGATATCAGGTTTTCTGCAACTTCTCCGCAGTACAGTACGTCCTCCAGCGTTATCTGATAGACTTCTGAGAATTTCGCTCTATCAATATGTTTTTAGCGCTCCTCTCTGCCTTAACCCAACTTTCATCTATTTCATCAGGAGTCTTACTATAAATTACTTTTAATATGTCTTGTTCTCAACGCCAAAAACAACAAGACGAAGCCCGTGAAAAAATTCAGAGAGAGCAAGACAAACGTCGTCTCTCTTTGGCCCGAAACAATGCTTATTTCTCGTTCACGAGTAATACTCTAGAACCGAAAGTGCAAGAAAGTGCAAGTTTACTGACCGCCGAAAACCAGAGAGCTAGTTCTTGCTCTCCCGCCCTGCTTTTCACCGCACAAACACCATGGAGTGAGCAATGCAAAACTCCAACCGAGCAACCAACCAACAGCAACTACTACGTCAACTACAACGGTCTCTGTCGCCAACAATGCAATAACGACTTCAGCCCTTGGATTTCCCAGTTAAAGTGTTTGTGTTTTTATTTAACTTTCTTTATTAATTGTGATTTTGTTTATTAAGCTTTAATTATTATTTTTGATTTATTGTTCTTTATTTATTTGTTTTTTTTTTTTTTTTTTGGGTGTTTTTGTACTGTGAATTTATTTTTTCGGTCCACCTTTATTATATATTACCAGCTATTTAAATGGATTATTGCACTAATTGATTTCCATTTAAATTTTTAAATCACGATCTCTTTCACAATTTCGGGTGTCGTTGGTTTGTTGTGGATGTTTTAGTTTTTCCACTAAAATTGGTTGGGATTTTGCGGCGCAAGTTCCTTTTTATATTAACTTGTTATAATTTATAATTTTTTAGAACTTTTTTAATCACCGCTCCACGTTGGGCGCCAATTAAGTTTCTCACTAGTAATATTGTTAAAAAAATATATTTTTATTTTTTGTATCTTAGTGTTAAAGCTTTTTATTTAATTTCACAAGTACAATACACTTTATTTTTCACATTCGAATTATTTACTTCCGAACTGTTTCTTCATCAAAGATGGACTGTCCGCTTAATTCTCAAATCTTATCCAACGAACCTCGGCCAGAAGCTTTTCTTTGAGCTTCTAAAACTTTTCCTTTTGTTTAGAATATAAGCTTAGGATGAAATCATGGCATCCTATTGTGAATTTCAAATATGCTGACCGATGCAGTATGTTTGGGCTTGGATCGCAATAGTTTGAACCTCAAACGCAATTGATTGGGCTTCGGGTGGAAACTTATGTTTACTTTAAGTTTTGTTTGTATATCTTGGTAGGGCAAATGCAAAGGCATTGGCAAAGATTGTTTAAATTAAATTTTGAAAAAATTGTTTATTAATTCCATAAGCGGCCCGGTTTCACGGGTTGGATAACTTGTATATCTTTTAAATCCTCCATATGAGCAAATTTCGCGCAGTGTATACGCTGTTGACCTAAATCTTTCCAAATCGCATTTTTTAAGGCATACCATGATCAGGGTGAAAAAACGTGCCAATCGGATAGGTCATATAGGAGCAAAATGGTAAAATCGCTTAAAAATTATTTTTTAAACAAATTGTGCACATTTTAAAAGCTGTTGACTTGAATCTCTTCAAATCGTATTTTTTAATACATATCATATTTAAGGTGTAATATCGTGCCAATCGGAAGTGTGTATCTTATAAATCCTCCATATGAGCAATAGGACAAATTGCGTTCAAATTAAATTTTCAAATTTCGCGCATTGTATACGCTGTTGACCTGAATCTTTCCAAATCGCATTTTTTAATGCATTCCATGATCAGGGTGCAAAAGCGTGCCAATCGGAAAGCTCCTATAGGAGCAATATGGTAAAATCGCTTAAAAATTATTTTTTTAGACAAATTTTGCGCATTTTAAAAGCTGTTGACCTGAATCTCTTCAAATCGTATTTTTTAATACATATAATAATTAAGGTGAAATATCGTTCCAATCGGAAGTGTATGACCTATAAATCCTCTATATGAGCAATAGGGCAAATTGCGTTCAAATTAAATTTTATCAGCAAATTTCGCGCAGTGTAAAAGCTGTTGACCTCAATCTTTCCAAATCGTATTTTTTAAAGCATATTATGATCAGGATGAAAAAGAGTGCCAATCGGATAGCTCCTATAGGAGCAATATGGTAAAATGGCTTGAAAATTATTTTTTTCAGCAAATTTAGGGGATTTTATAAGCTTTTAACCTGAATCTCTTCAAATCGTATTTTCAAATACAAATTATAATTAGGGTGAAATATCTTATAAATCCTCCATATGAGCAATAGGGCAATTGCGTTCAAACAAATTTTTTTCAGCAAATTTCGAGCAGTGTATAAGTTGTTGACCTAAATCTTTCCAAATCGCATTTTTTAAATGAATACCATGGTCAGGGTGAAAAAGCGTGCCAATCGGATAGCTCCTGTAGGAGCGTGTTGTAATCCTTTAGCACCAAGACAAATAACACACTGAGATTGGTTTTATACTTTAGTTATTATTTTATGAGCTGCACAGGAATCGTGAAAAAGAAAAGAGGCAAATTCAAATGTGACCAGATTATAGGTCTGATCAAAATACTTAATTCAGTGTTGTGTTATGTTATTTTTGATAATAGAATAGGGCTATTCAATACGCCCCCTCAAAAACAACATTTCACAACGTTAAACCAAACTTAAAGTTCAATAGTTACTTCATTACTTATTCTAATGTGGCTAGGTGCATTCTGGGAAGTGTTACAATATGATCCAGCATTTGCTGCAAGGATTGGGGAAACCCAGATAAAACCCAACCAGATCATTATACTTACTTATTATATTAACATCAGATATACAAAATTTTAAATTAAAAAGGAACTTCAATTACT
The DNA here is from genome assembly GCF_025200985.1 of Drosophila gunungcola. Classification (NCBI taxonomy): domain Eukaryota; kingdom Metazoa; phylum Arthropoda; class Insecta; order Diptera; family Drosophilidae; genus Drosophila; species Drosophila gunungcola. The sequence continues at coordinate 8,949 of NW_026453436.1, forward strand.
AAACTTAGATAGATTATTTTTGTTTGTTTTTCAATGTTTTCTCATCGATTAACATAAATCAAATTAATATTTAGATAGGTACTTCAGTTTAACGAAATTAGATTAAATCGTGTCTTCTTTTGTTGTTCTTGGTGTAGTCCCAATTGCCTTCTTAATAACGAGAATCTTCCCGGAGGTAATGGTTTCGTGAAGATTTCTGCCTGGTGATTCTCTGTAGGAAAATACTCAATAGAAATATTATTATTCTCTATTTGCTTTCTGGAAAAATGATACTTTATATCAATATGTTTTGACCTCTTATGACAAGACGGATTGCTGGCTATGCTTATCTTCAAACAACTTATTTGGCTTATCAAATTTAATGCAAATGCTTTCTAAGAGGAACTTAAGCCATAATGCTTCTTTTATAGCTTCAAACAATGCCAGAATTCTGTCTCTTTGTATTCCAACATATTAAATTTGACGCAATTAAATAAGTGAGGCAATAATGGGTAAATTGATCCACAAAAATTACATAGTAATTTTTATCATCAATAGTTGTTAGTGTTATCGGACCACAGACATCAGAATGAATAACATAAAGAGGTCTATTTATATGCTCTTTAATTTTATATTTAGAAAATCGTAATCTGGCTTGCTTTCCATTCAAACAAGCTTCGCATATATCCTCAGAAGGATTAACATTATCAAGTAGACGATTATCATTAAATTCTTTCTTTTTATTTCTAACATTTTTCCTTACTTAGATGACCCATCCTTTCGTGCCATATTTTATATAAATCTGTATTTTCCGAATTAATTCAATAACTGGCATATTGTACGCACCTGTGTTTTCAGCAATCGTGACTCCGTTTTTGTTCAATTTAACTCAATTTTCGTCGAATACTACTGTTACTCCAGCCTCTTGTAGCCTTTTGACCGCTATCAGGTTTTCTGCAACTTCTCCGCAGTACAGTACGTCCTCCAGCGTTATCTGATATTCATTTTCCAGACGGAAGACTCCTCGCTTTGTTGATATACTGCCATGCTTAGCAACGGCAATTTTTATTGGAGTTTCCAGATCAGCATGGTCCATAAATAAAGCCTCATCGTTCATGAGGTGGTCGGTAGCACCCGACTCAAGAATAAAATTCACGTTCACTTTTGAATTATTAACATTTTTATTTACACTTTTCAGCATAAACGTGAAGCCTGGGTTTGTGGTTGCAGTGTGCGCTCGTTTGTTACTCTCTTTGTTATTTTCAGTATTTATTTGTTTATTATAGCAGAAACCATCTTTTTTCATGTGTCCTAGCTTTCCACAATGCTGGCATTTTATGTTATTTACTTTTTGTTTCATATTATACGGTTTGCGTGTATTATAATTTGTATTATAATTTTTTTGTTTAAATTTATAGCTATTATTGTTTTTATAATTGTTTTTATAGTTATTGTTAAATTTAGTTTTAGCCTCAGCCTGCATAACCTTTCTACTAGTGTCGTTATTAGCGTTTTTAATTTTTACTTCGTGGTCTAGTAAACGGTTCTTTACAAACGCGAGCGTTATATTTTCCTCTGAAAGTGTCTCTATTGCTGTAATTACCCCGTCATATGATCCTGGCAATGTAAGCAGCAAATGCGAGATTCTATCCATTATGTCCATTCTAGCCCCCGACGCTAAATGTTCGCCATCTCACTCTTGAGTTTAAGCGCCAACAACCGTTTGCGCACAGATAACTGCTACGCCATACTTTTTCGTTCATACACGGAATCCAGACTTCTGAGAATTTCGCGTGCTGTGTTAACTGCGACGCAATACTTTTTCGTTCATACACGGAATCCAGACTTCTGAGAATGCCTTTGACCAAAGAATAACGCCAGAGTTCTGTTGGGCTCGTAACTGTCTTTATTTGTCTCCTTCTACAAGCCTCGCGGCTCTTCAGCTGCTGCTTCTCCTCGTCGTCGTCCTCTGCGGCGTCGCTCCTCGTCGCTGTCCCTCGCGGCGTCGCTCCTCGTCGTCGACTGCTTGCTGGTATCTGACTCGTGACGGCTCCTTCGAGACTCTGGATGTTATGCGAACCTCACTGTCGGGACCGGCAAGGTGTTTCGCCTAGCAGGTAGAACGAGGTTCTGCCTTTTCGCCTAGCCACCTTTATCGCAGGCTCCCTAAGTCGGTCCGGATTGTGTCGGCAAGGTGTATCGCCTAGCAGGTTGAGCTCGGTTGCTTTTAATTCAATAACTGGCATATTGTACGCACCTGTGTTTTCAGCAAATGTGACTCCGTTTTTGTTCAACTTAACTCAGTTTTCGTCGAATACTACTGTTACTCCAGCCTCTTGTAGCCTTTCGACAGATATCAGGTTTTCTGCAACTTCTCCGCAGTACAGTACGTCCTCCAGCGTTATCTAATAGACTTCTGAGAATTTCGCTCTATCAATATGTTTTTAGCGCTCCTCTCTGCCTTAACCCAACTTTCATCTATTTCATCAGGAGTCTTACTATAAATTACTTTTAATATGTCTTGTTCTCAACGCCAAAAACAACAAGACGAAGCCCGTGAAAAAATTCAGAGAGAGCAAGACAAACGTCGTCTCTCTTTGGCCCGAAACAATGCTTATTTCTCGTTCACGAGTAATACTCTAGAACCGAAAGTGCAAGAAAGTGCAAGTTTACTGACCGCCGAAAACCAGAGAGCTAGTTCTTGCTCTCCCGCCCTGCTTTTCACCGCACAAACACCATGGAGTGAGCAATGCAAAACTCCAACCGAGGAACCAACCAACAGCAACTACTACGTCAACTACAACGGTCTCTGTCGCCAACAATGCAATAACGACTCCACTCTCTTCTTCTGCAGCGGGTAAAGCAACAACACAACCAAGTGCAAAAATCGGGTCAAACGGCAAAAACAAAGCTACGGTAGAAAAAATTACAATTCCGCAAGCGGGTTCGGCCATGCAGACAGGCATGGATCGCTATATTAATATTTCCAAGCGCAAGCTAACTCCCCCAAAAAATCGGACGGCAATATGCCCAAAATAAACCGTACCAACAAAGGCCCTTAAAATCTCGGGCCATTAAATGAAAATATATTTTCCATTCTGGCGGAGCCTGAATCAGAGTACGAAGAATTAGCCCCAAAGAAACTTAAGCCCCCACCTATCTTTATTCGGGAGAAGATCTCCAACGTCCTAGTCAATAAAATAGTTGAGCTTGTCGGGAAGGATAACTTTCATGTTATTCCGCTTACGAAAGGGAATATAAGCGAAACCAAACTTCAAACCAAAACCGAAGATGATTTCCGAGCAGTGTCGAAGTACCTAAACAATGCCAAAAAGAATTACTACACGTACCAGCTGAAAAGTTGCAAGGGCTTACAAGTTGTCCTCAAGGGAATAGAACCCGATGTGACCCCCTCTGAAATTATAGAGGCTTTAAAAGAAAACGGTTTTTGCGCCAAAAATGTTATAAACATTATGAACAAAAACAAGAAGCCGCAACCACTTTTCAAGGTCGAGCTGGAGCCAGACAGCAGAACTTTGAAAAAAACGCAGTGCACCCGATCTAAAAGTTGCAGTACCTTCTGCACCGTAGGATCACAGTAGAAGAGCCGCACAAACGGAACGGGCCAGTGCAATGTACAAACTGCCAGGAATACGGACACACCAGGGCTTACTGCACCCTCAGGTCAGTTTGTGTAGCTTGTGGAAACTGCCACGGCTCCGAACCCTGCCCTGCCAACAAGGGAGACTCTCTCACTAAAAAGTGTGTAAACTGCCAAGGAAACTACACAGCAAACTACAGAGGCTGTCCAGTCTACAAGGAGATGAAAAGTCGGTTGCAAAGAGCGACAACGGCACGCCAGAACATTTACATGAAATCACAAACGACACCCGAAGTTTTCTTCGCAAAAGCAGCCAGGTCATCATTTGGCCCTTCAATTACCACCAACAGCATTTCCTAAGCCAGTGCTCTAAGATCAGGCACAGCTCACATAGAGCCGAAAACTGATAACATACAGCAGGCCATGGGACAGCCACAAAATAATATGGAAACTATGATGATAACTTTGCAACAAAATATGATGGAATTTATGTCCTTCATGAAAACCACCATGCAAACTCTAATGCAAAACCAAAATATCTTGTTACAAATGCTTGCAGCTCAGCAGTCCAAATAAATTATGCCTAGCCTCCGAATAACTCTGTGGAACGCCAACGGTGTTTCACGGCATAAACCTGAAAAAACTCAATTTCTGAACGAAAATCACATCGACGTTATGTTGCTGGCAGAAACGCATCTCACCAGCAAATATAACTTTAAAATACGAGGATACACGTTCTACGGCACCGATCATCCAGATGGTAAAGCACATGGCGGAGCCGGCATCTTAATAAGAGACCGTATCAAACACCACTTTCACCAACGGTTTGCAAAAAATTATCTGCAAGCTACATCGATAAAATTACAGTTGGGCACCACCAACCTTGCCATTGCCGCTGTCTACTACCCACCTCGCTTTACAGTCTCAGAAGACCAATTCATGGACTTCTACAATTCACTTGGAGAGCGATTCATAGCAGCAGGTGATTACAACGCCAAGCACACACACTGGGGATCCCGCCTTGTTACCCCCAAAGGAAGGCAACTATATAATGCACTCATCAAAACATGCAACAAACTGGACTACGTTTCACCAGGCAGTCTTACATACTGGCCAACAGATCCTAGAAAACTACCTGATTTAATTGATTTTGCTGTGACAAAAAATATTTCTCGCAATCTAATATCTGCAAAATCGCTTTTGGATTTATCATCGGACCACTCACCAGTGCTAATAACTCTTCTTCAAAGCCCGGAATTAATCGAGCACCCTTGCAGGCTGACGTCGCATCGAACCAACTGGCTGAAGTTCAAAAAGTACGTAAGTTCCCACATCGAACTAACTCCACAGCTCAACTTCAAGGAGGACATCGACTGCTATGCCAATGCACTGGAGTCTGTACTCATCGCAGCAGCCAAAGTCTCTACACCGCAAGGGAGGGTTGGGCACACACACCAACACAAAACTAACCTTGAAATCGAACAGCTTGTTTTGGAGAAAATACGTTTGAAACGTGCTTGGCAAACCAGCAGATCGCCATCCTCAAAACATAGTCTTAAGGAAGCTGGTCGCAGACTTACCAGGGCTCTAAGGCACGAAGAAGAAAAAGCACAACGCCAGTACATTGAGAAACTTTTACCCACCAGCACCAAGCATCCCCTGTGGAGGGCCCACCAAAATCTAAGTGCGCCGGCCGAAACAGTAATTCCCGTAAGAGACTCTTCAGGCAGCTGGGCCAGAAGCGACAAAGACAGAGCCTGTACATTTGCTTTACACCTTCGAAATGTTTTTCAGCCAAACCCTGCAAATAATTCAGTCACACTACCGTCGCCGTCAATTCGAGGTGGAACTGAGACGGCGCCAATTCTGTTCCAAACAAACGAAGTTGCAAAAGTCATCAGCGAGCAATTAAAAACAAAAAAGGCCCCAGGCGGTGATCTAATAACTCCTAAGATGCTAATTGAACTCCCAAACTGTGCATTTGAGGTAATTTGTAAACTATTTAACGGTATTACACGACTTGGCTACTTCCCAAAAAAATGGAAAAAGTCGGTAATCATAATGATCCCAAAGCCAGGAAAAGATCACACAATACCAGCCTCATATAGACCGATAAGTTTACTCTCGTGTCTGTCAAAACTGCTCGAAAAATGCCTTTTGACACGCATAATCCCATATCTGAAAGAGCACAACATTATTCCGGCGCATCAATTTGGCTTTCGAGAAAGCCATGGAACAATAGAGCAAGTTAACAGATTAAAAACAGAAATACGAACTACATTCGAGTCTCGGGAATACTGCAGTGCGGTATTCCTTGACGTTGCGCAGGCTTTCGACCGAGTCTGGCTCGATGGCCTTATGCATAAAATCAGAGCGTTACTACCGGAAAACACTCACAGGATACTTGAATCGTACCTTTACAACAGAGCCTTCGCCGTGAGATGCAACACTACAATATCCGACGATTACACGATAGAGGCTGGAGTTCCTCAAGGTAGCGCCCTTGGTCCAACTCTATTTCTCCTTTACACCGCAGATATTCCCACGAACGAGCGGCTAACTACTTCTACATTCGCAGACGACACCGCGATCTTAAGTCGGTCCAAATGCCCAATTCAGGCAACAGCACAACTAGCTGATCATCTCGTGGTAGTGGAGAGGTGGGTATCAGACTGGCGTATAAAAATAAATGCGCAAAAGTGTAAACACATAACGTTTACTCTTAACAGACAAACGTGTCCCCCGCTAACTCTGAATAACACGCCACTTCCACAAGCTGACGATGTAACGTACCTTGGCGTCCACCTTGACAGAAGACTTACATGGCGGAGACATATCGAAGCTAAGAAAATTCATCTAAAACTAAAATCCAATAACCTCCATTGGCTCATAAACGCTCGCTCCCCCCTCTGCCTGGACTTCAAGGTTCTGCTCTACAATTCAACGCTTAAGCCAGTCTGGACTTACGGCTCCCAATTGTGGGGAAATGCGAGCAGCAGTAACATCGACATTATCCAGCGAGCCCAATCAAAAATCCTGAGAACTATCACTGGGGCACCTTGGTATGTTCGGAACGACAACATCCACAGAGATCTTGGCATTCTACCCGTAAAGATGAAATTTCAAAACAAAAGGCATCCTACCACACCAAGCTAACATCTCATCCAAACCAGCTCGCCAGGGGCCTAGCCAGGGTTTCCAACCGGACCCGATTGCAACGAAATGACCTCCCAGCTCAGCAATAGTTATTAGAGCCCTTACATCCCGCGTCAGTCAACTTGACTGTCAGATATAGCTTTTTTATTTAAGATTTTATATACTTATTGTTAGTCTCAATTCAGAGAAGATTCAATAAATAAAATGCATATGTAAAAAAAAAAAAAAAAATATGTCTTGTTCAGCAAGAAGTGCTCTTATTCTAAATTTCCAAACTGAATATTTCTCACCTTTAAACGTTTTTATGTTTCGCTTTGATTTGTCCATCATGTACATATATGTATTCACTCGCGTGTGTATAAACTGAAAAAATTGTTTTTTTACTTTTAATTTTCTAAACGAACGTGGACTGGGCCCATAGCCTGTTGTAATCCTTTAGCACCAAGACAAATAACACACTGAGATTGGTTTTATATTTTAGTTAATATTTTATGAGCTTTTAATAGCACACGCCACATGCACAGGAATCGTGAAAAAGTAAAGAGGCAAATTCAAATGTCACCAGATTATAGGTCTGATCAAAATACTAAATTCAGTGATGTGTTTTGTTATTTTGATAATAGAATAGGGCTATTCAATAGAGCAAATTGGTAAAATCGCTTAAAAATGATTTTTTTCAGTAAAATTTGGGCATTTTATAAGCTGTTGACCTGAATCTCTACAAATTGTATTTTTGATACACATCATAATTATGGTGAAATATTGTGCCAATCGGAAATATATATCTTATAAATCCTCCATATGAGCAATAGGGCATATTGCGTTCAAATTAAATATTTTTAGCAAATTGAGCGCAGTGTATAAGCTGTTGACCTGAATCTTTCCAAATCGCAATTTTATGCATACCATGATCAGGGTAAAAAAGCGTGCCAATCGGATAGCTCCCATAGGACCAAATTAGTAAAATCGCTTAAAAATTATTTTTTTCATCAAATTTCGCGCATTTTATAAGCTTTTGACCTGAAGCTCTTCAAATCTTATATTTTAATAAATATCATAATTATGGTGAATATCGTGCCAATCGGAAGTGTATATCTTATAAATCCTCCATATGAGGAATAGGGCAATTGCGTTCAAAATAAATTGCTTCAGAAAATTTCGCGCAGTGTATAAGCTGTTGACCTGAATCTTTCCAAATCGTATTTTTTAATGCATACCATTATCAGGGTAAGAAAGCGTGCCAATCGGACCAAATTAGTAAAATCGCTTAAAAATTATTTGTATCATCAAATTTCGCCCATTTTATAAGCTGTTGACCTGAATCTCTTCAAATCTTATTTTTTAATACGAATTATAATTAGGGTGAAATATCGTGCCAATCGGAAGTGTATTGTAACGACCTGATTTCTATGTACTCTCGCTCGCTACGTTAACGGGCGGCTAGCTCATAGAGGTTATGGTTCGTTCCACCAAATTTATATTGGGTGATTGCCTTTGACCAAAGAATAACGCCAGAGTTCTGTTGGGCTCGTAACTGTCTTTATTTGCCTCCTTCTACAAGCCTCGCGGCTCTTCAGCTGCTGCTTCTCCTCGTCGTCGTCCTCTGCGGCGTCGCTCCTCGTCGTCGACTGCTTGCTGGTATCTGACTCGTGGCGGCTCCTTCGAGACTCTGGATGTTATGCGAACCTCACTGTCGGGACCGGCAAGGTGTTTCGCCTAGCAGGTAGAACGAGGTTCTGCCTTTTCGCCTAGCCACCTTTATCGCAGGCTCCCTAAGTCGGTCCGGATTGTGTCGGCGAGGTGTTTCGCCTAGCAGGTAGAACGAGGTTCTGCCTTTTCGCCTAGCCACCTTTATCCCAGGCTACCTAAGTCGGTCCGGATTGTGTCGGCAAGGTGTATCGCCTAGCAGGTTGAGCTCGGTTCGACCTCTTCGCCCAGCCAACTTTATATGCTTTTAATTCAATAACTGGCATATTGTACGCACCTGTGTTTTCAGCAATCGTGACTCCGTTTTTGTTCAACTTAACTCAATTTTCGTCGAATACTACTGTTACTCCAGCCTCTTGTAGCCTTTCGACCGATATCAGGTTTTCTGCAACTTCTCCGCAGTACAGTACGTCCTCCAGCGTTATCTGATATTCATTTTCCAGACGGATGACTCCTCGCTTTGTTGCGAAGATATACTCCCCATGCTTAGCAACGGCAATTTTTATTGGAGTTTCCAGATCAGCATGGTCCATAAATAAAGCCTCATCGTTCATGAGGTGGTCGGTAGCACCCGAGTCAAGAATAAAATTCACGTTCACTTTTGAACTATTAACATTTTTATTTACACTTTTCAGCATGAACGTGAAGCCTGGCTTTGTGGTTGCAGTGTGCGCTCGTTTGTTATTCTCTTTGTTATTTTCAGTATTTATTTGTTTATTATAGCAGAAACAATCTTTTTTCACGTGTCCTAGCTTTCCACAATGCTGGCATTTATGTTATATCATATACTTTTTGTTTCATATTATACGGTTTGCGTGTATTATAATTTGTATTATAATTTTTTTGTTTAAATTTATAGCTATTATTGTTTTTATGATTGTTTTTATAGTTATTGTTAAATTTAGTTTTAGCCTCAGCCTGCATAACCTTTCTTCTAGTGTCGTTATTAGCGTTTTTAATTATTACTTCGTGGTCTAGTAAACGGTTCTTTACAAACGCGAGCGTTATATTTTGCACTGAAAGTGTCTCTATTGCTGTAATTACCCCGTCATATGATCCTGGCAATGTGAGCAGCAAATGCGAGATTCTATCCATTTTGTCCATTCTAGCCCCCGACGCTAAATGTTCGCCATCTCACTCTTGAGTTTAAGCGCCAACAACCGTTGCGCACAGATAACTGAGACGCAATACTTTTTCGTTCATACACGGAATCCAGACTTCTGAGAATTTCGCGTGCTGTGTTAACTGCGACGCAATACTTTTCGTTCATAAACGGAATCCAGACTTCTAAGAATTTCGCGTGCTGTGTTGCGAAATTCAAGAAGGAGTCACTCAAATGCTCTATCAATATGTTTTTAGCGCACCTCTATGCCTTAACCCAACTTTCATCTATTTCATCAGGAGTCTTACTATAAATTACTTTTAATATGTCTTGTTCAGCAAGAAGTGCTCTTATTCTAAATTTCCAAACTGAATATTTCTCACCGTCAAACGGTTTTATGTTTCGCTTTGATTTGTCCATCATGTACATATATGTATTCACTCGCGTGTGTATAAACTGAAAAATTGTTTTTTTTTTACTTTTAATTTTCTAAACGAACGTGGACTGGGCCCATAACCTGTTGTAATCCTTTAGCACCAAGACAAATAACACACTGAGATTGGTTTTATATTTTAGTTATTATTTTATGAGCTTTTAATAACACACGCCACATGCACAGGAATCGTGAAAAAGTAAAGAGGCAAATTCATATGTCACCAGATTATAGGTCTGATCAAAATACTAATTCAGTGATGTGTTTTGTTATTTTTGATAATAGAATAGGACTATTCAATGGAGCAAATTGATAAAATCGCTTAAAAATTATTTTTTTTCAGTAAATTTTGGGCATTTTATAAGCTGTTGACCTGAATCTCTACAAATCGTATTTTTTGATACACATCATAATTATGGTGAAATATTGTGCCAATCGGAAGTAAATATCTTATAAATCCTCCATATGAGCAATAGGGCATATTGCGTTCAAATTAAATATTTTTAGCAAATTGAGCGCAGTGTATAAGCTGTTGACCTGAATCTTTCCAAATCGCAATTTTTTATGCATACCATGATCAGGGTTAAAAAGCGTGCCAATCGGTTAGCTCCTATAGGAGCAATATGGTAAATTCGCTTAAAAAAATTTTTTTTTTAATAAATTTTGCGCATTTTAAAAGCTGTTGACCTGAATCTCTTCAAATCGTATTTTTTAATACGTATCATAATTATGGTGAAATATCGTGCCAATCGGAAGTGTATATCTTATAAATCCTCCATATGAGGAATAGGGCAATTGCGTTCAAAATAAATTGTTTCAGAAAATTTCGCGCAGTGTATAAGCTGTTGACCTGAATCTTTCCAAATCGTATTTTTTAATGCATACCATTATCAGGGTAAGAAAGCGTGCCAATCGGACCAAATTAGTAAAATCGCTTAAAAAATTATTTTTATCATCAAATTTCGCCCATTTTATAAGCTGTTGACCTGAATCTCTTCAAATCTTATTTTTTAATACAAATTATAATTAGGGTGAAATATCGTGCCAATCGGAAGTGTATTGTAACGACCTGATTTCTATGTATTCTCGCTCGCTACTTTAACGGGCGGCTAGCTCATAGAGGTTATGGGTTCGTTCCACCAAATTTATATTGGGTGATTGCCTTTGACCAAAGAATAACGCCAGAGTTCTGTTGGGCTCGTAGCTGTCTTTATTTGTCTCCTTCTACAAGCCTCGCGGCTCTTCAGCTGCTGCTTCTCCTCGTCGTCGTCCTCTGCGGCGTCGCTCCTCGTCGCTGTCCCTCGCGGCGTCGCTCCTCGTCGTCGACTGCTTGCTGGTATCTGACTCGTGACGGCTCCTTCGAGACTCTGGATGTTATGCGAACCTCACTGTCGGGACCGGCAAGGTGTTTCGCCTAGCAGGTACAACGAGGTTCTGCCTTTTCACCTAGCACCCTTTGTCGCAGGCTCCCTAAGTCGGTCCGGATTGTGTCGGCAAGGTGTATCGCCTAGCAGGTTGAACTCGGTTCGACCTCTTCGCCCAGCCACCTTTATCGCAGACTCCACGCAAGGACTCCCTGAGCTCGATTTAACCACGACCTAGCACCGTTGGATCTCAGCGTTGAAGCCTCAGCCTTGTAGACTCTCAGTCGTTCGGCGTCTCGACTTTGCGATCTTGATCCTGGTACTCGGCACTTGATTAACTTGCTACTGGTCTCGCGTACACGCACTCGCTTTGATTCTCGCACTATTACTCCTCCGTGTGCTGCGCTTGCGCCGCCTTTTATAGCCTGTGATGGTCCCGTTATTTCCCTTTTCCAGCTCGCGTGATCGGGTCCAAGGTCCACTGCCGCACCGTTAGTTCAAGGTGCGTCCTCTTTGTGCGGGTCCGAAGTCCGCCAATTTACCGTTCGATCCTTTTGCCCTTACCGTGTGAGGGTCCAATGTCCAGCGTGGTACCGTTAGTCCACGGGGTCTCCGCTTTGCCCGTGTCCAAGGTCCGTTGCTTACCGTTCGACCTTGTTGCCCTTGACTCCTCCGGCGTTCTCGCCTCCTTCGCTGTTGCTATGCAGCTCTCCTCCCTCGAATTTGTGGGGAGTTTTAAGACTCCTCACATTTTCCCCTTTCTTCGGAAATGTTATGAAAGTGGTGATCTCCCCGCCCCTGTTGTGTTCATTCAAATTCCCCGCCAAACTCGTTCTCCTCGTGACCCCATACAGTTCACCAAAAGACTTCAACTTTCCCTAAACTGTCCTCGTAAGACTCCCCCCAGACAGCGTTCTGAAAGACCTTTAACTTTCCCATGGCTGTGCTGCGTTAGCCTGTTCCCCAGACAGTTCCCCGAAAGACTTGAACTTTCCCAAAACTGCGTCTCCTTCCTTAGACAATTCAAATTAGAATTTGAATTTCCCGCCCAGACATTTCCCCGTGTTTGAAATCACCATTCCGATTCCCGTCGTCTGGCCACTCTACTGACCCTGACTCGATCGCACTTATCGATAGTGGGTCCAGCATTGCCATCGTTGTTGCCGTTATCGTTTCCGTTGTCTTAAATTGCCTCCGTGTGACCGTTTCTTGAGAAATCCAGTATTTTTTGTACCCATCGATCGCAACTATCGATCGACCGCCTATCGTATAGCGCCCCCGTCCCTAATTTCCTCGCGGCCTCGTTGTTTTGAAAAAAAACTGGTAAGTAAACTTGCCGCTTGTAGTTTTCCTTTAATTAACGACTTTTTTCTTTACAGCGACACCATGACCATGATGCCCCTGATGCCCCTGACATGTCTCGGGGTGTCCCCGGGAGACCCTTGCGGCAGCAAGTGACCCCCCCCTCGCCATACACCTGCGGCAGCCTCGTGTTTTCTGCCGGCCCGCGTGCTTGGCCAGCGATTCCCCCCCCTCACCGCCCCCGTTCCGCGATCGGCTGCTGCGGCGGACCACTCTTTATTTTCCTGTGTTGTGTTGTGTTGTGATCCCCTGCCCAAATAATAACTGCTGGGCTTAAATGCTGGGATCCGCTTTATTGGGCCTTAAACACCCGCACCCGGCCCCCTGCTACCTTTTCTCGGTAGCGCTGTTCCCCGTCCAGCACGAGCTTGGCCCACCTGGCTTCCTCGCTGCCGTCGCGCCTCTTCCACCACTCCGCCTCCGGAACCTCCGACCATGGTTCCGCGCCCTCCGACTGCTGTCTCCGCAGCGTCAACCTCGCCGGTGGGGCTCGCGGCTCCGGGCACGAAGTCTGCCGCGCCAGCTTCGGGGGTGGACAGTGACCGCCCGCGCCTCCAAGATGCGAGCCCACTCCTTGGGCTTGCCCCACGGTGGTATCTGCCCTAGGCAGATCCTCCCGAGCCCTGCCGTCGCCCTGCTCAACCGGCGGAAGACCATCCGGTCCCTCGCAGCTCGCCGCGCCGCGTCGTCCTCGTCCGAGGACATCTCGGGACTGACGGTCTCCGTCCCCTCCTCCTCACTCGAGTCCTCCGGTCCACTCTCATCGGAGGAGATGGCGGCGACCTCTGCGATCTCCGTCGCGTTTGCGCCTGCGTCCTCCTCCTCGGACGGCAACTCCACGTCCGAGATCTCTCCGGTGGACTCCTCGTCAGCCTCGCTGACCGGTGACTGGGATCGCGACACCAGGGGGGACGCCAGAAGCTGGAGAACGGAATCGGAGTCCCGTCTCCACTTCGCCACTGGCTGTTCCCTGGCGCGCTCCTCCCTCACCTCGTGCTCAACTCGTTGTTGGGTGTTACTCTTACGTGCGCTCATGATGACTATCTTTTTTGGAAAGACCTGAACCATGCAGCGCCGTCGCTGACGAAACCTCGGTTCTTCCGCGTATCCTCGGTTCCGTTATTCGCGGAGACGTGTACCGGTAACGGGACTCGCTCTCCGCTCTGTATCCGTGTAATGTTTCAAAGTAACGGTGCCCTCCGTGTACACGCCTCCTACGCAACCAGTGCATGTGTGCGTTTAGCCGGGAACGGTGCCTTCGGCTTTTTCACCCTCCCTGTCCCGCTCTCGCGCTCCTGATGTTTGCTGTGTTTGTGTGCTTGACCGTTAATTTCGATACCGTGAATCGTCCTCCCCCTTTCTTTGGTTAGGGTAAAGTGCTCCTCCGATACGCCCCTCTTTGCTTTGCGGTTTTAACTGGCTTATGTGTGTTTTTCTTTCTTTGCCCGTGTGTTCGTGCCGCAGGTTGCAAATAACCGGAGAGTCGAAATTAATTATTTTAAACGGCCCTTCGTATCTGGGGGCCAGTTTCACCGCGAATCCTTCTGGCGCCTTGGATAGATTGTGTTCCTTGGCCCATACCTTGTCTCCGATCTGTGGTTTCCAAGGGCGCCTCCGGAGATTGTAGTGGCGCGCCTGATCCTGCGCCGCCTTCTCCATGTTCCGTCTAACCAGCTCGAAGATTTAGTTTATTTTTTTCGCTTTTTCCGACGGTTTCTTCATCAAACAACGCGCTCGGTAACCTGAGCTCTCTACCCTGCGTGACGAGTGCCGGCGAATACCCTGTGGATTCGGCTACACTAGTGTTCACGGCCAGCTGCAGTTCTGGCCATTTCTCATCCCAAGTTCTCTGGTCTTGTCCGGCAAACTGGGCGATCATTGTTTTTACAGTTCTATTGGCCCTCTCCGTGGGATTTTCTTGTGGTGTGTACGGGGCTGTGAACTGGTGCCGCACTCCCAACTCTGTCAAGAACCGCTTGAACGCCCTGCTCGTGAATTGCACCCCGTTATCGGTGATCAAGACTTTCGGCACGCCGTACCTTGGGACAATCCTTTCCCGGATTGCCTTTTTCAGCGTCTCCGTGGTAGCCCTACGCATTGGCACTATTTCCGTCCACTTCGAGAACCGATCTACGAGCACTAGTAGCATCGAGTTCCCGTGTTTCGACCGAGGAAGCGGCCCAACGAAATCGGCGCATACTGTGACCCAGGGCGCCTCTGGGATCTGTGTGAGTATTTTTCCGGCTGCCTGGAGTTGACTGGGCTTGTGCCTGAGGCAGCTCTCACAGTTCTCACAGCTTCCTAATGTCGCGGTGCATGCCCGGCCAATAATACCCGCTGCCACCCTCGCGATCGTCTTCCGGCTGCCCATGTGTCCGGCCGTCGGCATATCGTGGTTCTCAACCATGACTCGCTGCCTTGACCCGATTGGTACGCATAGCTTCCATGCGACCACATCCTCGTTGCCTGCTCTGTGAGGAATGTGCCGGTACAGCCGGTCGGCCTCCACTAAATAGTCCGGATATTATTGGGGGTTCTGTGCTATCTTGCCCTTTATGTCCATTATCCAGCTACATTCGGCTTGTTTTGCTGGCTGACCAGGTGACTTCGTTTTCAACCTTCGGCAGGTTTCAGGTAAGGGCTGCCTTTCAGCTGGCCTTTCCTGTATGTGATTTCGAAGTCGCGCGATTCTTCCGGTTGGGCTCTCGATGCTATTCAACCACTTCAAGGCCATGTGACCTGTTATCACTTTGAAGTAGTATCCCTCCAGGTATGGCTTTAATTTCCTTATGGCCCACACGATTGCTAAACATTCCTTTTCAGTAGCGGAGTAACTCTTTTCCGACCCGTTTAGGGTCCGGCTGGAATAGGAGATCACCCGCTCACCCTGGTCGGAATTTTGAGTGAGAATGGCGTCCCGCCCATAATCGCTGGCATCGGTCTGCAGCACAAACGGCTTTGTAAAATCCGGGCATGCCAAAATTGGGTCGGCGACCAATCTTGCCTTGACAGCTTCAAAGGCCTGCTGGTGGTCGTCGGTCCATTCCCATTTGACACCCTTTCGGAGAATGGCGTTCAGCGGATGCACTAGCGTGGCAAAAACTGGCACAAAACGCCTGTACCACGACGCCACTCCCAAGTACTGCTGTAGTTCTTTGGTTTCAGCAATGCTATCGCTGATACCTTTTCCGGATCCGTCCCGATGCCTTGGTCTGTATTGCAATGCCCTAAGTATTGAAGTTCCTTCCTGAAGAATTTACACTTATCAGCGTTTACTTTCAGGTTTGCCGCTCGCAGTCTTCTGAATACTTCCTTTAGGTTCCGCATGTGCTCCTCTAGTGTCCGTAACGATGACGTATCATTCTGATACGGGTCCAATTACCTGGTCCAACGCCCGCTGGAATGTTGCTGATGCCGAGTGTAAACCGAAAGGCATAACTTTCCATTGAAACAGGCCTTTCCCTGGCACTGTGAATGCGGTGTACTGCCTGCTGGCTGCCTCCAACGGTATCTGCCAGTACCCGTCCTTTAAGTCGAGGCTGCTAATATATTTAGCTTCTCTGAGTTGGTCCAGGATGTAGTTGATCATCGGCATTGGATATGCATCCTTCACGGACTTTGCGTAGATCTGCCTGAAATCCACACAGAGCCTCCATTTCCCGGTCTTCTTTCTCACCATGACTATTGGTGAGCTATACGGACTCCTTGACGGTTCGATGCAGACCTTTTCAAGTAGCTCGTCTATTTTGGCGTTGATCTCGCCCTGCATTATTGTATTCTTCGGATAGTACCGCTGTTTGACCGGCTGATCGTCCTTCATGGTGATCCTGTGTACTGCCATGTTTGACGTGCCTTGCAGATTTTCCAGGCTCTCCAACTCGGTCTTTAAAAACTGGTCCACATCCTTCTCCGAAAATTCCTTCGCGGCTTCCACGACTGCTACCGACAGTTTTTCCTCTAGCCAGCCTCGGTGTCTGTCCCTCGCCGGTATCATCACTCTGTGACCTGCGCATTTCACCTCGGCTCCGATTTTGGTGAGGAAGTTCCATCCTAGCACCAGTTCGTCGATCAATCCTGGGAGGATCAGCAGCTCCATTGACACTTTTCTTGTGCCAAGTCCGATTTGAATTTCTAGCTGCGATTTTACGTCTCCGCATCTACCGTCCGCCATCCGTACTTGCCTCGTTGTGGGACCAACCTTTCCTGCCGCCTGCAGCCTATCCGCCAGCTCTTTGCTGATGAAACTCGCTGTCGCGCCGGTGTCCACCGTGGCCTTAACGTTCGCGTCACCTATGAGCACTGTGGCGGACAGTTGCACTTCTTCCGCCTTCAGGTCGCCCATTATTTTTGAGAGGCAGCACCTTACGATCCCTGGCCGCCCCTCGGAGGCTGGGATCGTTGCGCGTTTCCCGAACAGCACTATCTTTCCGCATCGCCAGCAGAATATGAGTCGCCGGTTTTGGCACTCCTTCGTCCAATGGTGCGCGCCCCCGCATCTGCGATACGCGTTGGCCGGATTCTGTATAAAACCACTGCGATCGGCTGGTGGTCCGTGTTCCTGCGGCGTATGCCTCCGTGGCGCATCCGTGTCCTCCTGGCACCGCCTACACACCGCACCCTGCTCTGCCCTTGGCCTTGGCAGTGGGCGGTTCTGTGTCCTCTGGGAGTGGTTTTCCATTTCAAACTACTCCCGTTGCTCCTCCAGCTCCTCGAACTCGTCTGCCAGCGCCATCAGGGTGTCCAGGTGCCGACACTCGTACGGCCGGATAAACATTCGGAGGGCCGGCGTGGCCGCATCATCGTCTGCATGTCCACCATGTAATCTTTAAATTTTTCCCCGTATGTCTGCCTCCGCTGCCTGACCTGGTCCGCAAGCTTCTCCATGTAGCCTCGAGGAAGGAAATATCCTTGGAAGCTAAATATGAAGTCTCCCCAGTTGTCCCTCTGCCGATTGTTGGCTATGAACCACTTTAGGGCTCTGCCCTGCAGCAGCTCCGGCATTGCTCGTGGGATCTGGTTTATATCCAGACCATATGTCACGGCTGACCACTCCACCTGCTCCAGGAACTCCAGTGGCTTGTCGTTGCCGTCGTACCGAAAGTTCCACTCTCGGACTTGCTTGGCCACCTTGGCGTAGTCCTGCGGATGTGGCTGTACGCTTTCTTTCCTCTCGCGGCTGCCTTCTCGCTGCCTGCCGTCGCTTGCCATGCTCTGAATATCCAGGCTTGCTATAAGGCCTTCGGCATCTGCGGCTGTTAGCTTGAATTTTGGGACCGGCAGCTTCCGGAATTTGACCTCCAGACCTGCCACTAACTCTGCCACGACCGGGTCTTCTGTTATGCGGTCAACCGTCTCTGCCAGGGTCTTCCTCATCGCCTCTACCGAGCCCTCAAGTTCTATTCCCAGAACATTGTTCACCTCGGCGAAGTCCTCCTTCCTGAGATTATAAATCCAGGACTTTCCCATCTTTGATCTTTTGTTCTCTTGGTCAGGGCAATCACTCATGGGCGCCAAATGTAACGACCTGATTTCTATGTATTCTCGCTCGCTACGTTAACGGGCGGCTAGCTCAGAGAGGTTATGGGTTCGTTCCACCAAATTTATATTGGGTGATTTCCTTTGACCAAAGAATAACGCCAGAGTTCTGTTGGGCTCGTAACTGTCTTTATTTGTCTCCTTCTACAAGCCTCGCGGCTCTTCAGCGGCTGCTTCTCCTCGTCGTCGTCCTCTGCGGCGTCGCTCCTATTCGCTGTCCCTCGCGGCGTCGCTCTTCGTCATCGACTGCTTGCTGGTATCTGGATGTTATGCGAACCTCACTGTCGAGACCGGCAAGGTGTTTCGCCTAGCAGGTACAACGAGGTTCTGCCTTTTCACCTAGCACCCTTTGTCGCAGGCTCCCTAAGTCGGTCCGGATTGTGTCGGCAAGGTGTATCGCCTAGCAGATTGAACTCGGTTCGACCTCTTCGCCCAGCCACCTTTATCGCAGACTCCACGCAAGGACCTAGCACCCGTTGGATCTCAGCGTTGAAGCCTCAGCCTTGTAGACTCTCATTCGTTCGGCGTCTCGTCTTTGCGATCTTGATCCTGGTCCTCGGCACTTGATACTGGTCTCGCGTACACGCACTCGCTTTGATTCTCGCACTATTACTCCTCTGTGCTGCGCTTACGCCGCCTTTTATAGCCTGTGATGGTCCCGTTATTTCCCTTTTCCAGCTCGCGTGATCAAGTCCAAGGTCCACTGCCGCACCGTTAGTTCCCGGTGCGTCCTCTTTGTGCGGGTCCGAAGTACGCCATTTTACCGTTCGACCCTGATGCCCTTGCCGTGTGAGGGTCCAATGTCCAGCGTGGTACCGTTAGTCCACGGTGTCTCCGCTTTGCCCGGGTCCAAGGTCCGTTGTTTACCGTTTGACCTTATTGCCCTTGACTCCTCCGGCATTCTCGCCTCCTTCGCTGTTGCTATGCAGCTCTCCTGCCTCGGAATTTGTGGGGAGTTTTAAGACTCCTCACAACCTTCGAAATGTTTTTCAGCCAAACCCTGCTGATTCATTCATTCACACTACCGTCGCCGTCAATTCGAGGTGGAACTGAGACGGCGCCAATTCTGTTCCAAACAAACGAAGTTGCAAAAGTCATCAGCGAGCAATTAAAAACAAAAAAGGCCCCAGGCGGTGATCTAATAACTCCTAAGATGCTAATTGAACTCCCAAACTATGCAGTTGAGGTAATTTGTAAACTATTTAACGGGATTACACGACTTGGCTACTTCCCAAAAAAATGGAAAATGTCGGTAATCATAATGATCCCAAAGCCAGGAAAAGATCACACAATACCAGCCTCATATAGACCGATAAGTTTACTCTCGTGTCTGTCAAAACTGCTCGAAAAATGCCTTTTGACACGCATAATCCCATATCTGAAAGAGCACAACATTATTCCGGCGTATCAATTTGGCTTTCGAGAAAGCCATGGAACAATAGAGCAAGTTAACAGATTAACAACAGAAATACGAACTACATTCGAGTCTCGGGAATACTGCAGTGCGGTATTCCTTGACGTTGCGCAGGCTTTCGACCGAGTCTGGCTCGATGGCCTTATGCATAAAATCAGAGCGTTACTACCGGAAAACACTCACAGGATACTTGAATCGTACCTTTACAACAGAGCCTTCGCCGTGAGATGCAACACTACAATATCCGACGATTACACGATAGAGGCTGGAGTTCCTCAAGGTAGCGCCCTTGGTCCAACTCTATTTCTCCTTTACACCGCAGATATTCCCACGAACGAGCGGCTAACTACTTCTACATTCGCAGACGACACCGCGATCTTAAGTCGGTCCAAATGCCCAATTCAGGCAACAGCACAACTAGCTGATCATCTCGTGGTAGTGGAGAGGTGGGTATCAGACTGGCGTATAAAAATAAATGCGCAAAAGTGTAAACACATAACGTTTACTCTTAACAGACAAACGTGTCCCCCGCTAACTCTGAATAACACGCCACTTCCACAAGCTGACGATGTAACGTACCTTGGCGTCCACCTTGACAGAAGACTTACATGGCGGAGACATATCGAAGCTAAGAAAATTCATCTAAAACTAAAATCCAATAACCTCCATTGGCTCATAAACGCTCGCTCCCCCCTCTGCCTGGACTTCAAGGTTCTGCTCTACAATTCAACGCTTAAGCCAGTCTGGACTTACGGCTCCCAATTGTGGGGAAATGCGAGCAGCAGTAACATCGACATTATCCAGCGAGCCCAATCAAAAATCCTGAGAACTATCACTGGGGCACCTTGGTATGTTCGGAACGACAACATCCACAGAATCTTGGCATTCTACCCGTAAAAGATGAAATTTCAAAACAAAAGGCATCCTACCACACCAAGCTAACATCTCATCCAAACCAGCTCGCCAGGGGCCTAGCCAGGGTTTCCAACCGGACCCGATTGCAACGAAATGACCTCCCAGCTCAGCAATAGTTATTAGAGCTAATACATCCCGCGTCAGTCAACTTGACTGTCAGATATAGCTTTTTAATTTAAGATTTTATATACTTATTGTTAGTCTCAATTCAGAGAAGACTCAATAAATAAATGTATATGTAAAATAAAAAAAAAATACAAATTTCGCGCATTCTATAAGCTGTTGACCTGAATCTCTTCAAATCGTATTTTTTTTAAAAGGTATCTTAATTAGGGTTAAATATCGTGCCA
Organism: Drosophila gunungcola; assembly: GCF_025200985.1. Lineage (NCBI taxonomy): Eukaryota > Metazoa > Arthropoda > Insecta > Diptera > Drosophilidae > Drosophila > Drosophila gunungcola. Next base: position 29,867 of record NW_026453436.1, read on the forward strand.
ATCGTAAGTGTATATATTATATATCCTCCATATGAGCAATAGGCAAAATGCGTTCAAATTTAATTTTTTCAGCAAATTTCGCGCAGCGTATAAGCTGTTGACCTGAATCTTTCCAAATCGTATTTTTTAATGCATACCATGATCAGGGTGAAAAAGTTTGCTAATTGGATAGCACCTATAGGAGCAATATGGTAAAATCGCTTAAAAATCGCATTTATAAGCTGGTGACCTGAATCTCTTCAAATCGTATTTTTTTAATACATATCTTTATTATGGTGAAATATAAATCCTCCATATGAGCATTAGGGCAAAATGCGTTCAAATTCATTTTTTCCGCAAATTTCGCGCAGTGTATAAGCTGTTGACCTGAATCTCTCCAAATCGTGTTTTTAATTCTTACTATAATCAGGGTAAAAAAGCGTGCCAATCGGATAGCTTCTATAGGAGCAATATATGAAAATCGATTAAATTTTATTTTTTCATCAAATTTAGCTCATTTTATAAGCTGTTTTCAATACATATCATAATTAGGGTTAAATATCGTGCCATTCGTAAGTGTCTCATAATCACCCATATGAGCATTACGGCAAAATGCGTTCAAATTAAATTATTTCAGAAAATTTCGCGCATTTATAAGCTGTTGACCTGAATCTCTTCAAATCGTATTTTTTTAATACACATCTTTATTAGGGTGAATTATAAATCCTCTATATGAGCAATAGAGCAAAATGCGTTCATATTCAATATTTTCCGCAAATTTCGCGCAGTGTATAGGCTGTTAACATGAATCTTTTCAAATCGTATTTTTAAATGTATACCACGATCAGGATGAAAAAGCGTGCCAATCGGATAGCTCATATAAGAGCAATATGGTAAAATCGCTTAAAATATATTTTTTTCAGCCAATTTCGAGCTGTTGACCTCAAATTCTTCAAATCGTATTTTTGAATACTTATCATAATTAGGGTTAATTATCGTGCCATTCGTAAGTGTATATCTTATAAATCCCCCATATGAGCATTACGGCAAAATGCGTTCAAATTAAATTTTTTTCAGCAAATTTCGCGCAGTGTATAAGGTGTTGACCCGAATCTTTCCAAATCGTGTTTTTAAAATGCATACCATAGTCAGGGTGAAAAAGCGTGCTAGTCGGATAGTTCCTATAGGAGCAATATGGTAAAATCGTTAAAAATTTATTTTTTAAACAAATTTTGCGCATTTTTAAAGCTGTTGACTTGAGTCTTTCCAAATCGTATTTTTTAATACGTATCATAATTAGGGTAAAATATATGTATAACTTATAAATCATCCATATGAGGAATAGGGCAATTGCGTTCAAATTAAATTTTTTCAGCAAATATCGCGCAGTGTATAAGCTGTTGACCTGAATCTATCCAAATCGCATTTTTTAAATGCATACCATAGTCAGGGTGAAAAAGCGTGCTAATCGGATAGCTCCTATAGGAGCAAATGGGTAAAATCGATTAAAAATTATTTTTTTCAGTAAATTTTAGGCATTTTATAAGCTGTTGACCTGAATCTCTTCAAATCGTATTTTTTAATGCAAATCATAATTATGGTGAAATATTGTGCCAATCGGAAGTAATATCTTATAAATCCTCCATATGAGGAATAGGGCAATTGCGTTCAAATTAAATTTTTCAGCAAATTTCGTGAAGTGTATAAGGTGTTGACCTGAATCTTTCCAAATCCTATACTTTAATGCCTACCATGATCAGGGTGAAAAAGTGAGCCAATCGGATAGCTCCTATAGGAGCAATATGGTAAAATCGCTTAAAAAATATTTTTTTAAACAAATTTTGCGCATTTTAAAAGCTGTTGACCTGAATATCTTCAAATCGTATTTTTTAAAACATATCATAATTATGGTGATATATCGTGCCAATCGGGAGTGTATTGTTGTAAATCCTCCATATGAGCAATAGGGCAAATTGCGTTCAAATTAAATTTTTTCAGCAAATTTCGAGCAGTGTACAAGCTGTTGACCTGAATCTTTCCAAATCGCTTTTTTTAAATGCATACCATAGTCAGGGTGAAAAAGCGTGCCAATCGGATAGCAATAGGAGCAAATTGGTAAAATCGCTTAAAAATTATTTTTTTAACCAAATTTTAGGCATTTTAAAAGCTGTTGACCTGAATCTCTTCAAATCGTATTTTTAATACATATCATAACTGGGGTGAAATATCGTGCCAATCGGAAGTGTATATGTTATAAATCCTCCATATGAGCCATAGGGCAAATGGCGTTCAAATTAAATTTTTTCATCAATTTTCGCGCAGTGTATAAGCTGTTGACCTGAATCTTTCCAAATCGTATTTTTTAACGCATATTATGGTCAGTTTGAAAAAGCGTGCCAATCGGAAAGCTCCTATAGGAGCAAATTAGTAAAATCGCTTAAAAACTATTTTTATACCCTTGCAGAGGGTATTATAATTTCAGTCAGAAGTTTGCAACGCAGTGAAGGAGACGTTTCCGACCCTATAAAGTATATATATTCTTGATCAGCATCACTAGTAGAGTCGATCTAGCCATGTCCGTCTGTCCGTCCGTCTGTTCGTCTGTCCGTGTGTCCGTCTGTCCGTCCGTTTATATGCAAACTAGTCTCTCAGTTTTAAAGCTATCTGTATGAAACTTTCCCAAAAGTTGTCTTTCTATTGCAGGTAGTATATAAGTCGGAACGAGCCGGATCGTACGACTATAGCATATAGCTCCCATAGGAACAATCGGAAAAATAAATGAAAAAAATTATAACTTTGCTGTTTTTTAATTTTTTGTTTAGTTCTTCGACATATAGTAACGGTAAAATATTTCCGATTTACGGTTTAAATTTCATCAAAATCGGACGACTATAGCATATAGCTCCCATAGGAACAATCGGAAAAATTAATGAAAAAAAAATTATAACTTTGCTGTTTTTTAATTTTTTGTTTAGTTCTTCGAGATATAGTAATGGTTTAATATTTCAGAATTACGGTTTATATTTCATCAAAATCGGACTACTATAGCATATAGCTCCCATAGGAACAATCGGAAAAATAAATGAAAAAAATATAACTTTTCTGTTTTTTAATTTTTTGTTTAGTTCTTCGACATATAGCAATGTTTAATTATTTCAGAAATATGGTATAAATTTTATCAAAATCGGACGTAGCATATAGCGCACATAGAAATAATAAAAATATATAAAATAAGTATCTAATAATTGAGCTGCAAATCATCATTGTTTCAATGTTTTTCAGCATATACTCAAGTAAATCATAATTTAAATGTTTATACCCTTGCAAAGGGTATTATAATTTCAGTCAGAAGTTTGCAACGCAGTGAAGGAGACGTTTCCGACTTTATAAAGTATATATATTCTTGATCAGCATCACTAGTAGAGTCGATCTAGCCATGTCCGTCTGT
>NW_026453437.1:0-31970 GCF_025200985.1 Drosophila gunungcola
CTGCAACAGCAGCAGCAACCACTGACTGCACCGCAGCAACATGTGCAACAACCACCGCCTCTGCCGCCACCGAATGCAAATATGAAGAGTTTAAAGTATTACGAGCATCTGCAGGCCACCTACGACTGCCACCACGATCTGATGGATCAGGATCAGGATCAGGATGACTACGAGGACACCTGCATGCAGCGCAATCACCCGTACAACAACTCCCAGAGGCCGCTTTTGGGTGACAGACGACCCCAGTTGACGGTGATGAGTGTGGGCAAGAAGGGCAAGTCGGCTATGGCCCAGCAAAATCATCCGCTGCCACCACTGCCGCCCCTAAGGACCTACATCTCACCCTACGTGCAGCAACAGAAGCGGGACAGCGCCAAGGGATTGCACGGGTTCAACGATTTCGATGCCCTGTCGCAGCAGTACAATCAGCATCTCCAGAGTCCACACATTGGCTATCCCTATGGCAGTCCACCATCGCCCACAGCTCAGTCCAGCGATTTCTGTTTCGATCGGCAGAACGGATTGGTTATGCTGCCCGGTGGAACCACCGCTCCCATCATCTCCAGCAGTTCCAGTAGCAACTGCAGCAGCTCGCACACCACATCCACCTCCTCGCCCACCAGGTATTACCCAGATCATCATCATCATCATCATCATCATGCGGCCAGCAGTAGTGCTCTGTTGTATCCCTCCCGATTCGAGGACGATTTCTGCATGCGTCGTCCTGCCGTTCTCGAGAGTTCCAGTTCGACACCCACCGCTGGATTGGGTGGACCCTTCATCTTTGGCATTGCACCGGAGCAACAGGTCACGGACTATGGCAGCAATCCACTGCCGCCAACGCCGCCTCAGCTGAAACAACAATCTGTGATTAGCCGAAGTCCTTTGGTAAGCTACTGTTTTTATTTGAAAATATTTTTTTTTTCAAGAAATTTGAGGGTTTTTAGAAAAAAGACAGTTACAAAAAAGCACTTAATAGTTAGATCAAATTAAGTTATATTTCGATAATAACACAGAAATATGTAACTTAAAATCGGTGTACAATTTGTTAGGTTTTGGCTTCTTCCTAGAAGCAGATGTTGGGTCACCCTACTGCAAGTCGTTCAAAATTTAGAAATAGATGGATAAATAAATATTACAATACTAAATCGATTCATTTAAATTCAGATTATAACCGAATTGATACACAAACTTGTAGAAATAATCAAATAAAAGTTCGTTCGATAATAATTGCAATAATGGATGATAATTTGGTTAACAATTTTACAATTTAAATTGATAAATGAAGTACTTCATTTTGCATTTGCTTCTTGATTCCAAATTATTTTTAAGTATATATAACTGCCAGAAAATACTCTTTATTAGTGATGCTTTGGTATTCATGCCAGAACAGCATAATAATAAAGTCGTCTCGCACAGAGGCAACAAATCCACCAACTGGACAGGTCTGTGAAAAAGCCTTGGGTAGAAAATACATTTTCTTTGTTGATTTTCGTGTATTTTTTCTCACCGAAAAGTGGGTTGCGATGGTGGATGGGTTGGAAAAAAAAATTTTAACAATCGATTGTTGTTCTCTTCCTTGTTTTTTTTTCTGCACTCTGTTTTGGTGGCTTAAGAATTTACCGTTGCTGGCGTGGGTGTTGCTGCCGTGTGTTGCAATTGCTGTTGGAGCAGCAACTCAAGCCACTGCTGCTGTTGCAGCTGCATTTCAGCATTTGGCATCGGGACGTCTGTCTATTTTGATAAGGCTCCTCTTCGCTTGCCACCTGGCAGCCCGAAAGATGGTCAGTGGGGGGTTAAGATGGGGCAGAAGCGGGTTAAACACTGATGCTGCTGCTGCGAAGACAAAGCACTTCAATGTCTGAGCCAGTGTCTGCTTGAGCTTTACATTTCAACTGCCAGAACCTCTCCCATCATCACCATTTTCCATTCCACATTTTCCATTTTCCATTGCCCCCAACGCCACTGTTTGCCCATTAAAGCCAAGAAAATGAAAATGTTGCACAAATAAAATGTAAAATCCACTCCATTTGCCCAAGCACTCAGCACGAAAGGAATGCTTTTGCTGCAATGGGCGACTGGATTAAAGCACATTTCGTAAATTAATAATGAAATTAATTCATGAATAGCAAGTGTGAGCGAAAAGAAAGGAAAGAGCGGCCAAAAAACGCTCAATTAAAGGATGAAATAAGTATCGTAAAATAAATGAGGAAAAACTATAAGATAACGGTGCTGGCAGAAAATGGCAACGAAAAGCAAAAAGACTTGTTAATCTGTTTTATGTAAATGAAAAAAATATTTATAATTATGAATGAAAAAAATTTATAAAAAAGAATACTTTGAGAAACAGGTATTCATCTAAAAAAGAAAACTTTGTGAAAACTAAAAAACACAATTTAAAATAAAGTCTTCAAATCTTTGCCTGTTCTCAGTGGGATAACAAAAATTAAATAGAATTTAAAAGAAAAGAATGTAAGAATTGTTATTAGATTTAGCAAATTTTTGGAGAAAAAGAAAAAAATTAAAAAAAACACAATTTCAAAATATAATCTTCAAAGCCTAGTCTGTTGGGAAAACAAAAAATTTTTTAAAAAAATTTAAAAAGAAAAAAAAAATATAAAATGTTTTTTATGGTTTTGCAAATGTGTTTGAGACTGCATTCAAAGTAAACAAAATTAAAAGAAAATATTTTACAAAAGGGTCTTGGTATACGTAATGAAACCCAGCTGCCTGTAAAGATACAAAATTGTCTTGGGCCCAGTTAAAAAAGCAAATTACGCTAATGAAATGTTTTAACCCTGATATGGATGCACTTCACATTCCTTTTCCACTTTTCCCCTCCGTGGAAAGCCACAAAAGTCGCCAAATGTACCGTCAAGTGAAGGGGGGTTTTCCACCACAAAAGTAGGAAACTGAAATGAAGGAAAAAGAAATTTTCGTAATTACACTTAAGTTGGTTAATTGTCGGACAGATATTCCGCTTCTTCTGCAGCAACTTTTTCGCTTTTCTGCCATTTGCGAAAACCATTTTCATGGGTGTACTAATTACACAAATTTAATGCAATTTATTTTACTTTAAATTGGTAAACTTAAGAAACATGCATGAATATATTATGGGCTAAGTAAAGCAAAAACACAAGAAAATCCAATTTACTTTATTAGCCTTTGGGTTAGAATTTAGAAGTAGGGACACTATTGAGGTTTTTTTTTCGGTCAGCTCCACATATATCATTTATATTCTATATATGGCACACGGGGTTGCGGTTTAAAAACGGCGCCGACATTGTTGTTCTATAACACCAAACTAAACCGAAAGCAAGTCAAATTGAATTGCGAAAAATCGTCTTCGATTACACGGCCACAGACGCAGACAATACCATATAAGTATATATGTACATAAAAATCGTAGCAAATAATGACAAAAGTCAGAGAAAGGGGAGTGGGACAATGAGAATCATTTTGTTTTGGCATTGTAAGCTCATTGAGCATTTGATAAGTAGCACAATATCGATTACACTGTCTAACAAAAGCTAGATGAACCAGTGCATTTGTGAGTCATAATGAAACGGAAATAAATTGAAACAATAAAACAAAATATATTTCCAAAGATAACAATTTTTAATTAAGCCTCTAATTGATTAAATCCTTTTATAGCGATTTTAAAAACTAACTTTTGTTTAAGAATAAATGCTTTATGAAATTGTCAAAGCATTTACAAATTTTCAAAACATTTATTGCAACAGAAAACATTTAGTTATTTTATTTTTATTTTCCAAAATATTAAATTAAAATAAAGTGGACACTAATGCCGATTTACCTGTTTTGCTCAGCTTATTACGTTTACGGTTCTGATTGCTGTTGTTGTTAAGTCTGTGTTACCTTTGTTCTTTTTTAGTCTTTGCTTTGGTATAACATTGCATTGAAAATTATGCCACTTAAGATCAATTTACCTTTCAGCCATAAAACAAAAGCAAAGCGAAGCGCACTGGCTGAAAACAAAAATCCAAGTTAAAATTTGTTGTCTGCCGCAGCTGCAAATGTTGCAACTTGGATAATTGAAATCACTGTTGCTGCTGCACTGAACAAAAAAAATGTTGGATCAAAACTAAACACAAATATTTCAGTACGTTAATAACTAAAATTGCGTATTCGTATGATAATAAAGAAATCTTTACCTAGGTAATGTAAAGAGGTACCAAAAAAGCTTACATTCATAACAAAGCCTAGGTAAAATAATTGTGAAATTAATACAAATTTGAATTATGTGGTATTAAGTTTAATAACGAACAAAAATAAACACAAATATTTCACTACCTAAATATCTTAAATTGCGTATGAATACAAACATATACTCAGCTAATGTAAAAGGTACAAAAAAGTTTACATAATTACGTACCTGGGTTCAATTATCTAGGTACACCCCAAAACTGGTTTTAGGTAATCAAAAGCTTATTTCTTGTGTTTTTGCTGGTTTTATTTGGTTTAGATCTTTCAATATATTGGCTGTATAAATATTTATGCGGCTATACAGTTTTAACTTTTAAGGTTAATAAACAGAATATTAAAAAAGAAATCGAACATTATTTCTACCAGATCTGTTGTTTCTGAAAATTTTTGTTTTGTGTAGCGTGTCTTTAGTGCCATAGTTGTTGCCACATAGTTAAGTTGTTTTGGCCCGCGTCGTCGCACTGTCTGACAAAGTTAAAGCTGCAAATCGGCGGTGTAGATGAATGGGGGTGTTTTGGGGGCAGGTGGTAAGTTAAAATGCAACCTGGCGCGACCAACTGGCTGACTGGCTGGCCAAAAGCCGAGGTGCTCTGACCAACCTAGCCGGTTTCAGCGACCATGAGACAACACACAAACACGGCGACACTCGGACATTTGGGCATTTGGACAGTTGGACACTCCGGGCACTCCGGGCACCACTTAAGGCCGCATCTGGACCAGGTCCACAACACCACTGCCACCACACGCCTGCCTGTTGCATTATTTGATTAAAAAGTTTGGTCCAAATCCAAACTTTTAGTTTTATGGGCCTCCTTCTTGGCTTGGAAAGTTGGAGGTGAATCTCGCGGAACTTGAGTTTCCGGATTGTTCCGATTCCGCTGGCTCCATTTTGGGCAAATCTTAATTCCAAGCTGTGTTTCCGACAGTGGGTTTAATTAACTTGATGGTCTGGCATAAATGCAGATGCATCTCGGGGCATATAGGTATGATGTATATATATATTTTATATATATATTTTATATATGGGTATATGTATCCACCTCTCGGGTGCTGCGGCGAGACATCTGCCACACGAGTGGGCTGGCTGTGGCATTCAGTTGCCGGTTAAGTGCGAAATTGGGGTCGTCATCTTCAGAGTTGCACAGCAAAATATATATGTGGCCATGATAGTATGTTCCCTGCAACTAAATCTTAAATATAGTTTGAACAAAAGAGCAAAGTGGGTAATTATACAATAATATAGATTTCAACGTTTTTTAAATGTTAAAAAAAAAAATTACATTTGATTTTTTTTATTATTTTTTTTTCATTAATTTTTTTATTTATTATTTAAGCGCTTTGTTAAATATACTTTTCTATTAAAACCTACAAAACTATTGAAATTTTGCAAATGATTTTTTTATAGTTATCTGGAAAAAAACCCTTCATAACAAAATTAACATGTAAAAAAATAGAATAATATACTTTATAAACTATAAATTTTAAAATTTTATTCTAAAATTTTTATCCAACATTTTGTAAGTTCTTTTTTTTTTTTAATATATATCGAAAAAAAAAAATGACGAAGAACAACAAAAGTTCCTACAATCGCAAATGTAACAAACAAATAAAAAAAAATAAAACAAATGTATAAGTGTTGTTTCTTCTTTTTTTCACATTTAACAATAGATTTTAACAACAACTTAAATAGTTTTAATTATTTAATCATAATGAAAGATTTTTAAGAGTCAGTATTTGCTATTGAGTTTTCGCATTACTGTTTGAGCTACTTAAGTACTTAAGCCCTTTTATAGCCGAGCTGCTACTGGTGCGATCACGGGTGTATCTTTTCGACGGGGAGAGCGAGATGGCGATAGCCCCACTACATGGTGGCTGTCATCGCAGTCGTTGCATGTGTAATTTGCTGAATTTTTAATTATGACACAGAGCACAGCACGAAACAGGCAGACAGATAGACAGACAAACAGACAGACAGACAGATAGAGATACGGATCCAAATCCGAAAGGTAGAAACACCAGGGGTATGGGGTATGTGTTTGTGGATTGCAGGTTAATCTGTCGTGTTGCATGTTGCATTTGCCAGTTGGCAACTTATCTAACTGTCGAGCGGGTCTCTCAAAGTCGCTTTAAGCCCCAGATGCCAAATCAATGTGCCACGGCATGTGCTATATATGCACAGGTAGCGCTAGCATGGGTTAAGGGACAGTGGAGGGTTACAGATAATGCCGGATTAGAGGCGATATGGAATTCATTACTGCAGCAATCGGAGCAGAGAAAGCTAAGCTTCCAGCACAGCTTGAAATGGAAATTCAAGTGCGTGATTATTATTGCAATACTTTAAAGTACTTTTTGGAGTACTTTTGGAGTATAGTAAGAGCAAAATAAGCCTGTTATTTATTACAAAAACCCACTTGAATAAAACTTGAAAGCAGTAATTATTGCAAATAATTTAAAGTATAAATTTTATTGAGAGCACTATAAGTTTACCAATTAAATGCTCTATCCAAAACAGAGTGATTTAAAATGTGTATTTTTAAATAGGTCTTCATATTTTTAAACCACTTGTTAATAATTGTATTTTTAATTTGTTATATTTCCAAATTTTGCTTTTTAAAGCTTGCTAGTTTACAATTTATACAAATTTGCATATCAATAAAAAATTATTTTTTCCGTTTTGCTAAATTTAGTTTTATGCTTTCAATCAATTTTTTTTTTTGTTTTGAAAATTTAAAACACATACGCAAACTCCAAAATTTAAATCCCCGACCTGACCATTTTAAAATAGAACAATAAATATTCATACTATTGTGTGTCCATGAGTTTTCCATAATTTGGATACTCTATATATTTGATGTACATATTTTGTACTTATTATGTTGTTTTGGGCTATTTAAATTTGTAACCTTTATTTTTTTACACAATTACTTGCCAACTTGCCATTTCTGTCTGTCTGTCTGTCATTGACAATTCAATGTGGTTGCCGCATGCGGCTTTTATTGTTTTGCATTAGAGTTGCAGTTGCAATTGCAGTTGCACTTGCAATTCGCGTTGCTGTTGCGTTCGGCGGCTTAAATGCATTTTGGCCATTGATTGAAATTGACCAATTCGCTGCTGCGGTGGCGCTAATACAACAAAAGCAACCAAAGCCGCAGCAGACTAACATTTTTTGCTTGTGTTTTCTGTATTTTGTGGAAGGGTAGTGTGTTTTTGGGTGGCGGAAAAGCTTTTCCAATTTGTTGACAATGACAACAGAGAAAGTGACATCAATGTTGCTGTTGCCGCCGCTGTCAATGCAATTCAAATTGTCAGCTGCAGTTGCTGCCCAATTTTTTCGGTCGCTTTTTTTTCTAGCAAGCCGCCAAAATCAACACACGAAAGAGGTGAAACTGAACAGCCGACAAACAATGGACCGAAACAACGCAGTAACACCATCACTACACCCAAAAAAAAAATTGTCATAGAAACTTAACCATTGCTGCATTTTTTAACTATTCAATACAACAAAAAGTCTCAATAAGATGTGTATAAAATTAATACCACGAAAATATTAAAATAAAGCTTAAGTGGTTTTAATAATTAGGCCTAAGGCTACAGTATAGAAATGAAACTAAAAAGTGTTTTTCTTAGGTGTACCACCTGAAAAACCTGCAACAAGTAAAAGGCGTTTGCTTGTATATTTTCGCTTTTTTTTCCTGTTACCTTTCCTTGCATTTATTAATTGTGCCCGTCCGCAAAGCCAATTAACTTGGCCAAAGGCCCCATTTATCGTTCGCGTCCATTTTCACTGCATACTCTTGGGCAGCTGGGGGAAAATAAAGGTAGTGAAAGGTGGTGGGCGACACAACACAGAGAACAAGACAAATGCGAAGAGGTTTACCTGCAGTAAAAAGGTCGAGTAGCGCGGCAACGTGGCGCATGAGTAATGCGGCTGCAGGAGTGGCAAAAACCTAGCTTACAAGTGATTTACATTACACTCTCTCATAATTTGATTTATCATGTTGTTCGCGTTACATGTGGCGCCTTATAAAAATTGAGAAAATTTACCAAGTAACATCGAAAAAGGTTTACATTAATTTTTGTTTTCGTTTTATTTCTCTCTTGAAAAGTTTGAAAAGACCCAATAAAAATTTAAAGCTCTTTATAAAACTAGAAGTATTTTGTCTTTTAAACATCACCTTCTTCGGCTAGCTTTTTATTTTGGGATTAATTATATTATTAACACTCCCTTTTCCAATTTTTAGCCAAAAACTTTTGCCCAGAAATGGAAACTAATTGCATGTCCATTTTGGCATACAAGAATTTAGCTTGCTGGCATTGTTGCTGTGCTGTGCTGTGCTGTTTAGTTTCGGTTTTTGCGGTTGTGCTTTAGTAGTAACCACTGCCACGCCCCCCGCTCTCAATAGCCGCCCCCTCGTCCCCAGTGTTTTGAGGCAATAAGTGGCATGCCATTAAATAGACCGCAATTTTATTAGTTGCTGCTGTTGCATCAAAACAAAGGCAAAAACAAAGAATGCAAAAAACAATATCGAGGTTACCAATAAACTTGCTAGGTAATAGTAAACACACAGCGCAGCGTATAGGAACAATTTAAATTTAAGCAGCACGAACATCCGAAAATTTAGGTATTCCAATTTTAGTTTACGGCGTACATATTGCCAAATACTGAAAAGTCGACAAACAAAACCGTGAACTATTTCCATAAATATCATCTGTCAAAAGGCTGTCGAAGTGGTTCAAAATTTTTGAATGTGTCATAATGGAAAATACATAAATTCCTGCCACACAAAATCAAAAATTTGTGATTCAATTGAAAGCCAAATATTTTACGAGCCTCTCTGCCACTCAATTTTGATTTTCACTTTAAATATGGGAGAAGTTTTCGCCAAAACTTTTTTGCATCCACCATATTTTCATTTCAACTCAATTGAGTGTGACAATAATATAGAATTTATACAGGCACACCGCACACATACAACTGCTGTCATAAAAATGTAGTTTTTTAGTTTATGGAAATGTCAATCAAAACTAGTTTTAATTTTTTTTTTTTTATATATTTTCATGAAGCTTATAAAAATAAAATATTTTTAAACCAATTTTGTTCAGTTTTTAATTTAAAAAATATACCAGATATTAAGAATATTTGTACACAAAGTGTATATGAACGGGAATTTCGGGTTATTTTCCTAAATATAATGAACATTATTTACTACAGTATTTTGAAAAAGTGAATTTTATTGAATTATTTACAGCTTTTACTTTTCTTTAAAAACTGAAACAATATCAAAAGTTTTTATGCTCAATTTTGTTCATTGGTAACTAAACATTTAAAAATTATCTGTACCTACTGTTTTTATGACCGCAGCTGTACATATTAATATAAAATCATATATTTGCATAGCCAACCATAATCCATAAATAATAATTCCATCAATTTCAATTCAAATTTCTCGTGCCATCTGTTTTTCTCCCCCCTGCAATTCATACACACAATTTCATAATTTATTTAACACAATTTATTGTCGATTTTTTTCCCCTTAAAAAATTTTCTTTTTGGGGGTGTGGGAAATGGGGATTTAAGGCGCTAAGCATTTCCCCTAGCGATTGATTCAATTGCCCAAACAAGAGTTTATGGAATTCTCAGAACCTCTCTTTCTAATCTTGCACAGCTATCTCGTTCTTTTGGTAAAACATGTAAATTACAATTCATGCGGTGGCTGTCAACAGTTTTGCTTACTTTTTTTGGAGAGTTTTCTGTAGGGGGGTTATAAAAAAAAAAAATTGACAAACAAATATATGACAGGTTTTTGTGCTTATTTCTCTGCTTACAATTTATTTCGGGTTTTTTTTTTAAGCAAAACTTTGACCCATTTTTCATGTTAACTGCCACTCGCTAAAGAGGCCTTGTCCTTGTATTTTAATCATGATTTACATGCTGGGTAAAACAAAAAACTTTTAATGGCCAAGAAAGCCAGGATGACAACATGGAATGTCCGCCGAAAAGTTACAAGTTGGCCCCTAGATATTTGTCTTTATCATCGCTTTAGTATATTTATTGAATATGAGCTTTTTTAAGCTTATTGAATATTTCTTGCTTTATTTAATTGCCCTATAAAATAGGCTTCATATGTTGAATTCAACTTAAAAAATATGTGTCTTTTATAAAAAAGTTTTTAGTTTATAGAATTATTATATTTATTTTAGCTTTTGTATATATTTTATTGAAAATCACTTATTTTAAAAAAGTAAATTTTAATTTATATACTTTTAGAATGTTTGGCTGCTTATACCTAAAAATCCTTTGTTTGTTGTTGTTGGTTTTTCGTGGTTTTTCTTGTGTTAAAGTGAAGGTTATCGAATTTGTTTTGTTTTATTAAATTGCCTTATAAAATAGGCTTCAGAAATGTAAATAAAAAAGTACTTGAAAAATAAAATTCTGTTTTAATTGAATAATTATATTTATTTTAGCTTTCTGATATTAATTATGGTTAATTTATTATACTTAAAATGGCCATTTTAAATTGTTAATTATGGAATAATTTTATTGAGATCTTTCATATTAATTATAGTAAATCCCTTATTATTAAAATTTTAAGTTCCTTTTTTTTTTTTTTGCGATTTTTGTGAGTAAATTTCCTTTGGCTGCTGATACTTATTTTGTTTTGTTGCTTTTCCGTGGTTTTCTTTGTGTTGAAGAGTTACTTTTTGAATAAAGCCGGCAGTCACTTCCCTTTTCCGAGAAAAAAAAACAAACAACTTTTAGTTGGTGGGCAGTAGGAGTTCTCTCTTTTCCAGTTCTGATTTATTTAATCCTTATTGTTGCTGCAATTGCTGTCCTCGAAAGTTATTTCTTGCCTCTGCAGGACTTTTTAATAAAACCCGCCAAACTGTGTGCCAATAGCAGCCAGGGAAAAAAGTTTTTCGGTAACAAAAAAAGGCGATTATTTACATTGCCAACCCGCAGAGAGGCAGCCAATATTTTTCCAACAATTATTGGACTCGACTTGGGGTCCCCGCGGGACACTGGAAAGTCAAGGGTTAAGGCGAGACCATTTCGAAATAAAAAATAAGTACATAAGTATTTTCGCATGAAATTATTAAAAAGTTGCATATTTACGATGACCAAAAGACCAGGAGTAAAGTTTTCCCTTCCTTTATTTTTATTTTTTGACATGACTGGCCCTTAACGTTTTGAGGGCTTATTTAGTTTAAGACGCGCACATGGTAAAGTTTTCTGCTTTTGGCTAACAGTAAAGTTGCCGTCGAGGAGAGCAGCGCACAACTTGGCTTTGACTTTCGGTTTTATGTACCAAAAAATGGCCAAAAATAAAAGGAATTATTTTTAGTCAGCTTAAGGAGGAAGTTAAGTGAAAGAGAGTTCGCCTGAGACAGACGTTTTAATTTAATTGGAAATGGGGTGGCTAAAAGTGCTCTCTTTTTATTTTTTTACTGTTTTTATGTTGATTGAGAGTGCTGTGAATTATGTGGCGGAAAAAGTTTGATCAAAGCCTCGTGGACAGGCGAGAAATTATGGCCATCAAGAAAATGGGCAGGAAAATTAGTCTAATAATGGCTGCAGCGAATAGTAATTTGTTCTTTAAAGGTTAATTGCCAGATTGATCGATTTGTATGACAATTCTTTTCAATTTCACCAAAAGGTCAAACCTTTTTGGCCCTAATGCTATCGAATCGATTGTGTGTATTTTTATTTTGAGCTGTCGATTACCCACCCCAACTTTAAGTTTCACTTTCGTGTGTTTGTATGCGATATTATCGCCTAACAAGCGGAAAATGGCAGGCGAAGGATGGAAAATGTCGAACAGAAGGAGGAAAGGACCTTCTCAAGTTGACAACGACAACGACAATTTAGATATTGATTTAGATAGCGTCTGGCAAATATGTTTTCCCAATTGAAGGGGAACAATATTGGGAAAACAGGAGGGTACACGCGCGCTTTTCCTGACATTTCCCGTATTTTCCCGCATCAATAAGTTAACTTATAATTGGCAATTGTACAATGATTGATATGCAACAATTTTGCAAAGTAAGTGATTGTATTTTAGCAGCTTATGCTAACCCGTTTATAAAAACAGCAGCTTTAAAGCTTAAAATACAAAATTATATTCAATCCACATTATTTATATATAATTTATGGTACTGACTGCTTTTCAACAAAATAACTACAATTAAATTACAGAAAAAAAGTTGTATTCCCATTTCTGAAACATTTCAGCAATTTGTTTAAGCGGAAAAACTTGACTGGGGTGTTTAAACTACATTGGTTGGAAAGCGATTAAATATTAAAAGCACATATAGCAGAAATATCTCATTTTATGAACTGAACTTTTTATTATACGTTTTCTTTTAAAGAACTTTATTTTGTTACAATTCCACAAATGTATTGTTAAGCCTTAAGGTATAACATTTTTAGAGGCCGATTTTGCTGGCCTTTTAATTAACAGCAAGCAAATAGTAATAATTGCAAAATGTTGCTCATAAATTAAATTGTTTTTAAACAAAAACAAAACGTATACACTGTATTTGCCCTTTCACTGCTCATTGAATAAATCAAACATACAGAATATTTATTCACTCGGTTAGTGCTATAATTGCTTGGCAAATAAAAAAAAAAAATAAATAAAAGAGAAATAAAATTTAAATGTTAAGTTAAAAAGAAATGAAATGAAATTTCACAAAAAATGCAGTTAAGGAAAAATAAGAAAAGGTTTTACAAAAAGTAAACTTACAAAAAATCTTTGCAATTTTATTTTAATTATATCATGAATTGAATTTATTATTAAACTAAAAGCGTTTGGTGGTAAAAAAAAGGTAAATGCACAAAAAGCAGACTAAAACAATTAATGGGACAAGAATAGCGAGGAAAATGCCATGTAAAATGAAGGAGGTTTTTTTCGGCTGCCAGTCGGTGGCGTATACGCAATGCGTATGTCTTCAATTCCGGTGTGTGTTGCAACATTGCCAGCTATTTTTATTCGTCTGTCAGTCATACCGCTTTCCTTTCTTCCTTTCTTTCTTCTTCCCCTTTCATCTTTCTCCACCTTTTTGCTCTCTTTGCCAATTTCTTCTCCCCAAAGAGCAGCTGCTGTCTTCCTTGCTAATTTATATGTGCATATTAAATTAGTTTTGCGAGGCAAAAGTGTTGCGCTAGGCATTTGTTCACACCACCCACACACCCCCCTCTAACACCTATACAACCCACACACACCCACACACACTCACACACCCAAACACAGCTGCTTCAATCTGTTGGCTTTCATTATTTAATTGCCACTCTTGACAAATTTCTTAGGCACACTAGGCGTATGCGCAATGCGGCTAGGAATAATCAAATTTTGATGGAAATCTAACTGCATCCGAGTGAAATGTTGCCAGCTTTCAGGATGCATTTATATTTATATTTATTTAAAGTTATTTAACCATTTCTTTCTTTTTTTTTTTTTGCAGCAACAATCGCTGAGCGATACGAGTGCCGCCAGCAGCGGCAAAGGCTCCAAATTCTTATTGCGTAAGCGTAAATCGAAGAAGACAGCCGCAACAACAGCAGCCACAGCAACAGCAACAGCTGACAACGCAACAAAGGCCAAAAAGAGTGGCAAAAAGGGTGAGTTGCTTGGGAAATTTAAGGATTTTTCCACCTGCTCCATGGACGGTAAAACTTTGCCTCGAGGAAGTGTTCAAGTTTTTTTTATGTTGTAAGCTTTTCATCAGATATAAGCTGTTTTATTAAAGTTTTTAATTAAAATTACAAATTTCTTATATATTAATAATACACCAAAAAATATATAATATATATATATATATACATAAAAGCTCTAAAAAAAAAATTGTATAATATATGAAAAACATATATACTTGGTTTAACAGTATAAAAGTATTTATTTTATAAAAACTGTAATCTATAAAACGAAAATCTAAAAGAAGAAATGCACTCATTTGTACAATACAACATAAATTAAATTTTTATGATATTTTCTTGCAGCTGACACCCCTTCGCAGCCTTCGATCAAGTGCGTGCTGGTGGGCGATGGAGCTGTGGGCAAGACGAATCTGATCCTGTCGTATCTGGAGAATCGCTTCAATCCCGAACACATACCCACAGCCTCAGACATTTATAATGGTGAGTATTTAGGTTTTGGTACACCTAAAAAAAACTTAAACTTTAACTTTAACTTTAAGGAAACATAAAAAAGAGGGCGTCCATTAACTATACATTTTAGTCCGCTTATGACCCTAATGTCCTAAAAGTGGACAATTTTTATAAAAATTCTTGAATTGCCGTATATTGCTTCGCTTCATGATTAAATTTAATTTTTTAGAATATTTTATTAATTATATTTTCAGAATGAAATCAATTTTAAAGAAACAATGGCCCACAAATTTAGTCTATCTATAAACCAGGGATAAAGTTTTAATTTTGGTATTTCTATTGTAAATCAATGGTCTTAAAAAT
This sequence comes from Drosophila gunungcola, assembly GCF_025200985.1. Taxonomy (NCBI): domain Eukaryota; kingdom Metazoa; phylum Arthropoda; class Insecta; order Diptera; family Drosophilidae; genus Drosophila; species Drosophila gunungcola. Next base: position 14,696 of record NW_026453437.1, read on the forward strand.
AGGTAAATAGTCCCTCCTGTTTTGGTATTTCAAAGAACTACAAATTTAGTTTTTAATTACCAAAAAAAAAGTATGAAAACCACATTTTGGTATTTTTTTTTGCAATGCCTTAATTAAAAGTTAAATTGTAGTGCATATGATTTGCTTTAGGTCTGTGCATAGCCACAAGTCCACCATTTTTTTGGGGCGAATTTTTCCGCCATCGCGTTGACGGCGGTCCCCTTTCAACAGGTCTCCCATTCAGACGACCTTCATTTCTTATACCCAATTCGTTCTGCTCTTTCGCCGACCTTTGCAGCCTTCGTTTCGCTTCGATTGAAGGCGTGGAGTCAAGAATTCGGGTTGGATTTGGGCTGCTTTTCTCGGCACGTATATGAATTTTTCATTTTGTTGAAAACCAATTTGTGAAATCTTTGCCGAGTTTTCCGTGTGAAGGATGTGCCAACGATGGGCGAAAATTGATGCCAGTTCTGTGTAGTTGTAGGTATTTCTGTGGGTCTCCCCTGGGCCTCATTTGACTTGCACTATATTTCCGCATTTGGCGAGTGGTTTGTGTGTGTGTTTTGTGCTATTCACGAATTTTAATGAACGGAAAATTGAAATTTGCGGATATTCAAGAGGAAAACCTGACTTTGTTTCGGTTTCCCCTTTTTTCCCCGTTTTTTTTCCATAAGCAATTGATTGAATTATGCTTAGCTCTTTAACCCCCTGCCCTTAGCCATTGGTATCTGGCACTCGAGACTACCGCCGGCAGCCAGTTTAAACCCTCACCAGGCCCATGGGTCTGATTTTAATAAAATTTTGCATGATTTTGCACTTCTCTTGGCACACACTCGCTTTTTGGGGCCAAAAATTGTGTTGCCTGGCTGCCACTGCCACTCAGTGGAAAAATGGTGAGTGAGTCCTGTGCCACATTCGCCCTGCAGATAATCGTGAAATAATTCAACAGATTCAACTAGGTGTAGTACACTGAATTGCAGGCGAATTTTCTTCTGATTTTAATTGGTATTTTGGCAAGATTTTTTTTGTGAAAATTAAAGTTTAATTTAACAAAACATGCTTAAAAAAGGATTTAATTAGTTGTTAAATATATTTTCTAAAATTAGTAAATGTATTCTTAAAATTATGTAAATAATTCTTAAGTGTACAGCATTCCTGGCATATTTATCTAAACTAAATAATATATAAAATGAATTAAACTATTTTTAACTTAAATTAATTGTTTTACATTTCAAATAAAAAATATATATATTTAGTTTTACAATAAAACAAATTTTTATTAAAAAAACATATTCGAAGTTTATTTTTTTTATATGTTTTGTATAATGCTTGGCAAAGTTTTTTACCTCAAGGTAATTGGTAATTGCAAATTCCCGTATTTGGTACTTTTTGTTTTTGATTGTTATTTAATACAACATTTTTGTTCGACATATTTGCATAGCAGGAAAAAGTAAAAAAGGTGCCTGCACTGCTAATTGAATTCCTTTTTTTGAGGACGAATTGCAGCTTTATTTTTTGTGTGTGTTCGAGAGAGTAAGAGAATTGTATTTGAAACATTTCTTAACGGCCTGAAATGCCAGGAATCCTCGCTGTCTTTTTTATTGTATTTAGCCTGGGGTCGCCTCGATGTCCTTTTGCCGTTTGTAAAGTATGAAATTACGCATACGCCTCGTGGTCCTATCAAAGGGAGGAAAAGGGTGGGTCAGTGAATACCAGAAATTGCTGGCTCTCAACTTTGCCGTGGAATCTGCAGTCCCTTATCCCAGCTTTCCCTGCTTTTCCTATCAATTTCCTAAATGTGCACTTACAGCTGCGGGGAGAATAATAGTAATAGGATAATGTAAAAAAAGGTATAGGAAAACTTTTCTTTTAATTTACCATAACGCTTACTAATCAACAACAAAATGAGACTTTTATATTGTTGATATTGTTTTAGTTTTTTAAGGAAATTTAAAGAAATTCAATAATTTAAGAAAATTTTCTTTATTTTATTAAATTTAAAACAAAGTTAAAAACCAATTTAACTTCTGTGTCTTTTTTAAAATTTTTTTAAAGTATTATATCTATGACAAGTGTGGATTTTTATATTTACCCCATTAAGTTAAAAGTATGAGCTTCACAAAAATAAAATTTTTTTCTTTCAAAAATTGCTTTTTTATTATTTTAGATTAATATTTCCAAGAGCAAAAAAAAAATCTATTATTTTGACCCCAACTGTACATATTTTGCTCTACGCCTAGACTTTGGCATAGTTCGGCCATTTGGCATAAGTTTTGGAACTAATTAAGGCAGGAAGGTTGGCTAATTGACTTGCTCTAAGTGCGTCAAATTGTTGCAATTTTTTGTTTTTTCGTTTTCGTTTTGGCAAGAAGACACAGGCAGTCGTAATCGTTAATTGGCTGAGTGATTGTGCTACTCCGACCGCGCCACCATGTATATATCCCTCAATCTGTCACAGATGTGGAGGAAAAAAGGCGCTGCTCGGGTCTACGACTCAATTAGGTGTCAATAAGGTTGAGTCAGCAGGAAAGGCGGCGAAAAGGAAGCTGCCTTTTTGGCTCACAATTACACAATTGCTCACTTTTTCACACACACGCACACATGTGCTCTTGTTCTTGAGTTTGGTTTGGGTGCCATCCCCAACCGCTAACGATGTTCGCCTTTTGTCCCGACCTTCGCCATTGTCTGGCTTTCCCTTTCTCACTTCACTTCACTTCAATTCACTTCACTGTTTTTGTTCTCCTTCGCGTAAAGCGATTTTCAGCTGAGCTGGCAAACAATTTCCCTTTTGTGAAATGGCAAAGGGAAAGGAATGGCATTGGCGGCATTGACTGTACTCCTCCGGCATTGATTTCCACTTTTACACTTTTTGGCAGCCCAAATAGCCAAGAAAAATACGGGGCAACTTATAAAGCAACAATGAGAGGAGGTTCTCAAGGAAATTGCACAACGAAAAGGGCAAAGTGATTGGAGTACTTATTTTTATTTTTAGCCAGTTTGACATGGTGCCGGCTATCTTTTCTATTTCACAGTGAATTAAGATTTTGTAAAACTGATTATAAGAAAGGGCAGTCTAGAAAAGGATTGCGGAAAAAAAAACGTTAAGTATCTATGGAGTTGCTTGGCTTTAAATCTTATTTTAAGAAAATAAATGTGAATATTATTATTCAAAAAATACTACTGTTGTAGATTAAAGAGTAGACACAAACGTTTAAAAATCCTTACCAATAAATCTTCTCTTTTGAAAGTTAAGTTCATGGACCACAAAATACACCGAATGAAATTAGCTGAACATTTTTTGTTGAGCTTCATTAAACTTGGGCCAGAGAAGTAGTCACATCAGCGTCAGGCCTTCGGTTTTTCCTTTTTTTTTTTTTTTTTTGGGTGCCCTCAAATGTATTCATGAATTTCATGCGCTGCACAAATTAAATTTATTTTACATGAGCCCCAGAGCCACGGTCCTGTTCGTGGCGACCTTCGCTGCACCTGAAACCTGCAACCTGGTGTACTACTACTTCTACTACTACTACTCCTACTTCTACTACGTGCTGCATGCTGCATGCGGCAGGCTGATTAAAAATCCCCGAGCAGGGCAACAGTGCACCCGGGCAACTTTATTTACGCAGGCCAAACAGTCGGAGGAGGCTGCATTGAATGAAAGCTTGCCGTGATTAACTTTTAGATAGGACATGGACACAGTCCGGGGGGTTTTATTCAGCGAACGCGACACGAGGTCAACTCTGCTTGGCAGGGCGTGCAAAAAAAACAAGTCATGCCTCAGCCTCAGCACACAGAAAACAATTCAAAAGTCATATTCAATTGATATTTAAATTGTGCGAAATAATATAATAGCATGTCAAATTATTTATTAACTTATGACAAACAAGAATAGAACTGCACTTTGTTTAAATAGTGTTGCAACTATAACAAAAACAAAATAATAAATAAAATTTACATTTACATGTATTAAAATAATAAAGATATATCCATTTTTTTCCTCTGAGTTATTCGATCATTTCTATGGCGGATATATGATATCCTTCTGCAAAGTTATTACAATTAAAACCGTTATTCTGAAATTATAACTATATGTTGAAGTACGTTCGTATAAATTTGTTTCATTTAAATTTTTAAACTTCCGACTGAAATTATAACAATAAAAATAGTATAAATAACTTTTAAGGACATTTTTAACTCTGAGTTGTTTAAAGTTTTTTTTTAAAACATAAACTCAATCAAAAAAATAAATAAATACCAGATATTTAATTTTGGAAGTATAAATTTATTTATATTTTATTTTTTTTAGTAGGTTTATCATCTATTTGAAAATAGCATTCCAAAAAATTTGCAATTTTCCGAGTGTGAATTTGACAAACATTGCCAACCCTTTCGTCACTCTTTTGAGCATCATTCAAATCATTTTCGCTCGCGTTTAAATATGAATGTTCTTTGCACACATGGGAATAGGCGGAAAAGTGGATGGGGAAAATGGTGGAATTTTCCAACTACCCAGCTACCCAGCTACCCAGCATCCCTGCGCTTTACTAATTCACTTGATAGCGTTACATTGTTGATGCCACTCCACGCTCCCCATTTTCATTTTCCTGACACTTTTCCCGCTTCGTTTGAGTTGTGGGCAAAATGGCATCAATGCAATGTTGAATGTAGTTAAACAGATGTTATCACTAGAGCATCGAGCGAACATATATGTGCTGCAAAAACAAATATTCATTAACTGGGCTAAAATTCTTCTCCAATAACCAAACTTGTAAAGTAACGATTACTAATTATTGGTTTTCCTCATTTTCTAATTATTAAAACGTTTCTTGGGGGCGGCATTTCCTTGGAATTTAAAGTGGCTTATATGTAATGAGTTCTAAGATATACATTAATACAAAAATAATTAGTACCGAAAAATTCATTCATTTTATATTTTGTGTGATTCCCTTTTTTTACTTTTCTTTAAAACTTGTGAACATTTAAATATTTAAACACGTCTACATTCAATTCTTTAACAAAATTCTAAATATTCTTGAATCTTGAATTCATTTAGCGCTTTTGCTATAAGCAAGATTAGAGTTTACATACAGTTTTTCCGATTTTTTAATTTTTTATTTCTGTGTTTTTTAAAGTACCACCTGTCGTGTGTCTGTGTGAGTGTCTACGATTACTATCTGTTCTTGTGTGGGGCTTGTGGCTGTGTGGGTGTGTCGGTGTGTGTTTGTGCGTGTTTTTGGGTGTGTGTGCCTTGTGCTATGCCAAAAATGTGCACTTGCGTGGAGGGGACAACAAAAGGATTGGTAAAGCATTTTAAATTAAATGAAATTCCGACAGCAGAATGCAATCACAAAGTGCAAAGGGCTCAGAATGAGCGTAATTTACATATTTTGTAATTAAATTGAACCGAAATCAGGCCAAACCGATGGTTCCCCCACGGAGACACACAAATCAATTGATTGACTCATTTGGGAAATAACAGGAGTGAAAATGTGAAAATGAAACACATTGCTTAAGATCATGACTTTAACAAATTAACTTGTATTTTAAAAAACTGATGAAGTAATTTAACATGTATTTTCAGCAGATTGTTCTTTTAATCTTTGATAATATATTTTATTAATACAATTTGAACACAGATTTTTTGCTTAAATTCTTAAGTATTTTGTATTTTAATGTTCTTACATTTTTTTGCCTTGCTTAATAAGGGCACATTTTAGATATGTAATTATTATATAAAATTATATTTAACTGGTTTTTTTGTGCACCTACAGCCGATGTGAATGTGAACGAGAGTCCGGTGCACTTGACGCTCTGTGATACCGCCGGCCAGGACACTCTGGATCCGCTGAGGGAGCTCTGCTATCCCGACAGCGACGTCTTCCTGCTCTGCTTCTCGGTGGTGAAGCCGGAAACGTTTCGGGCCATCAAGGCCAAGTGGGCACCGAAGTTCGCGAAGACCAAGGCCGCCCTGATTTTGGTTGGCACCCAGGCCGATCTTCGCACCAGCCCCAATGTCCTTAACAAACTGCAGGTGAGTTGGCTGATTTATTAATGCCACTGCTTCTCCCACTGGCTTTATCATTAGTTATCTGACTCTGACTCTGGCTCCGATTCAAATATTTATGAAATTCTTATTTGATTTCATGTGCCCCGAAGCTAACATTTTGATTTGTTCTTCTCTTCTTTTCTTTTGGTTTGTTTTTGTGCAGACAAATGGCGAGAAAGCAATTTCATATGCAGACGCCTGGGATTTGGCAACAACAATTGGCGCAAAATACATTGAGACTTCGTCAGCCACACAGGTGAGTCCCATCCCATCCTCCATGGGCAGAAGGGGTGGGAAAAATTGAGGGGAAAAGGAGAACCTTATATTAATTAAAGCCAAAAGGCTGACAAGTCATTGCTCTGAGTCTCCGACTTCATTGCGGCCGTCTCGTGTAAACACTAGAAAATAACCTTTAGAGGGAAATGGGTGTGGAATAAAAATACCATAAGGTACAACATCGAAAGTATAGTATCACTCAAGAAAAGATACATTGAGTGTTTTAAAATTAAATTATTCCCTAAATTGTTTAAATACATAAAAGTTAGAAAAATACTCTCAATGGAAAATGTGAATTAAATAAAAAATACCATAAAATATACTGTATTAAAAATAGTTTTACTCAGGAAAGAAAATTTAAGACCCAAAATATATAAAAGTTAAAGGGAAGTTTTTTTTTTTGATAGCTTCAATTTACAAATTTAATATCACAAATAATTTAAATTAAATTGTAACCCATTAGGTAAAAATCAAAAAAAGCCTGCAGGGTATTCCGGGAAAAGAATCTTTTTGAAAAAAAAAAAAATAAACAGCAAATAAAACCAAAAAGGAGGTATCTCCTGCAGGAGGCAGTTCGTCGTGGTCCTGGTCGGTTTTTTTGTATCCTTTTGAGTCGCCTTGTCACATTGCACGAATGCACAAACACACGCACACACAACAATCATAATTGTGCGGTTGTGAGCATTAAAGGAGGGGGAAATTATATACATATATAAGTATATACGACTTGGGGCATGGGATCCCCTTGTTTGTCCCAAACACTTCCGACTGAATGCCGTCGCCCTGCGATCCTTTCATCCGTGCATTGCACTCTGCGTGAATTTCCCCGAAGGTAGCAGCTCCTGCCACGCCCCCTTTCCTCGCCTCGCCTCGCCTCCGCCCCCTTGCTTCACAAAAGAAGGCGACAGCGAAGATGAAGCGATTGCAACAAATTATAAAGCACTTGGCACCACCAACCAGATGAGGATGACGATGACGATGATAATAACAAAGATGATGATGACAATTTGTTGTGCAAGTGCTTCGCTAGTTGCTGGAAAATAAGACATATATATATATATATAACACCGCGATTAAGTTGTATTGCCGCCGGTGGGAAATGTTGTCCACATTTGTTGGAAAAACTTCAGGGAGTTGATTCTAAGGGGGCTCAGAAATAGATACGGAAACACCTGGAGAATACAACTTTTATAAGCCGTCTCAAATTTGGTCGGAAGAAAACAAATTTTGTGACAACACACAAATTGTTGAACAAATTGAAGTTTTCATAATCCATTTGTTTAGGGAAATACGAATATTCCAATTAATCTATTTAAAGCTACTTTGAGATTTTAGTATTTGCTTCTTAACACAAATAATAAATAAATAAATGAGGTTTAACAGTATTTAAAACTGTAAACACTAATTATTATTTACAATATTTTATGGTGTTTTTTTTCCGAAAAGTGTAAAAATCTGAATACTTTTTTATAGATTTTCATTTGTTTGCTTGTAAAACCCAAGTTTGCTTGTAAAAACAAATACATTTAAACTGCACAAATAAAGAATAAACAAATAAGTTTTCCATAAAAAATCATTTAAAAAATGGTAACCCATTAAGCAACTATTAAATTAAACCGCCCACACTTGGTTAATTATGGATAAAATATTTAATTTGGCATATAATCAGCTGGACAATGGTTGTAATTAGTATAGTAAAAGCGGAAAGTTTTGGTGGGGATTTATTGATTTAATTGAGCTTTGATTATTAACATGATTATTTTTCGTTCGCAGGACAAAGTCAAGGATGTGTTCGACACAGCCATTTGGGAGGGCCTAGTGCCCACCACCCTGCCGCCCACGCCCTCGATCTGGAGGAAGCTCTTCTGCCTGGCCTGAAACTCGAAAAATCTACTCAACTCCACACACGATTTATTATTTTTTTTATTCGGATAGCTATAGATTATAATTAACTATTATTATTTATATTGAACAATTTTTTTATTAGAGATTTTCGTTTAGCAGTGCTTGCACACAGACTGATCTACACAATAACTAAAATAATATAAAAAAAAGAATATTAATAATGTTTAATGTCTAAACAAATATGTTTTCATGATCGATTTTTTACTCGTACTCGTAATCATGTTCATGGATTTTTCTCATCTTTTTTTTGCTTAATTTATAGTCGTAAACTATTTAATCTTAATTATTATCGCCCAGACCCACGACTATGTTACATCATTCCATCCGTTTTTAGGCATTACGTTTTAAGCAAATATTTCAAATATTGTATATCGAAGGCAGCATTAAATATAGCAAAGAAACAAATTCACCAAAACCCGTCTTGTTTAAATTGAATTTCCCTTCCAGTGTTTCCAAATAATTTGGCGTCCTAATGCCATAAGTGCTGGCAAAAATAATAATAAATACCGAAGGCATTACGCGGAGTTGTGTGAGAGACTTTGGATTGGAGAGCAGAACCAACAAAAGCCACATTAGCGTGCCAGCAAAGTCTCTACTCTCGACTCTCGACTCCGCCAAGTAAACACACGCACAGTGCACCCGCACACACCACACACCACACACACACACACCACACACATGCCACAGCATCTGAAAGAAAAGTTAAAGGAAAAACTGAAGACAAAACTTGTCAAGTTTGCATACCCCCACAGTGGCTGTCATTTTTGGGTGGAAAAGTAAAAAAAACTCACTAAAAACCATTTACAAAATTTAAAAACTTATTTCTTCTCATACAGAAAAGTAAAATGTTGAATGATGTTAAATAAAACTTTCCTGCATAAGATCAGTTCCCGCGGTTTGAAAACTGGGGAAAGAAAACTAAAATAAATTGCGAACTGAAAAGCACACAGATCATAAATAATTACAAAATGCAATTGAAAATTAAACATGTAAAATACGCCATATAAATATATTTAAGGAGTTTAAGACTTATAATGTTTATAAATAACCGCTTTTCCAATATTTTTTATAAACAAAAAAAACATATAGCTATCAATGTTTTTGGTTTTTATTTCATATATGATTATAGAAGAACATTTTTTTGTCAACACCATTTAGTTTATTTTTTTTAAGAAGGCAGTATTTTATATATTATTAATTTTGATTATAGAAACTTATAAGATATTTCGTTTAAACACCATGTATTTATTTTTTGAGGCTAAAGCTTTTTTATGGCATAAAAGTAGGCAGTAATTACATTTTAAAATGCAAAAGTCTGACCAACCTAATTCACATAAAAAATCCACACAAACTAAATGTATAGTATTCAGTGGCGTTCTATTCAGCTTTTCGTTTTTTTCTTACTTTATGTTGCTTTTTTGGCATTGTAAGCTTAGAGAAGAGGGCCCATCAAATGTTTTGCTGATGCTGATGTCTTGATTACAGCATCGCGGCATCAGCGCCAGACATTTTGGTGGCCAAAAAGTACAATATTCAAGGGGCAAAAAGAGAAAAAGGGTTAAAAACATAGCAAGTAAAAGCAGCAGTAATAACAAAACTGAACTCCCAACCAGCTGACTGACAGGCAAGTGCAGAGTAAACATTTTCACATTGTCTGGCCAAATCTAGCGAGCAAACAGTTAATGCGCCTGTCGACAGCAGCAACACAGCGACAGCAGCAACACAGCAACAGCAGCAGCATGAGCAGCAGCAGCAGCAACACCCCGCAGCAACATGCAACAGTTTTTGCGTAGGCCATATAAAACTGAAGATTCGGCAAGACGTCATTGCAGATACGGCTGATACGACAAGAACAACACAAAAAATCATAATAAATCAATGGCAGGACGAAGAAAACTTGGTCATGTCATGTTCGTAAATTTATGGCTACTTACACAGGCACAAGCAATAAATACACAATTTATTAGACAAATATTTTGGGGGCAAAGCAAATTGCGGATGCGTATGGCCGTGCTAATGATGCATATCTCCAGTTGACCGTGTGAATGTGTGTGTGCTCTTTCGTCCTGCCCAGAATGTCACTTCATTTTGAGGTCGTCCCATGAAATATTGAGCAGATCACAAAAGACCTTCGGGCATGTCAATCGATTTGGGACAAATTCCGACCCACTTTCGATTAGCTCTGCGGAGGCCAATGACAAAATTCAATTCAAGTTTCTTAATGAAAAATGTGTCTGTGAAACTGTTGAATGTTGAATGGTTTTGCTTGCCCTGTCCCCTTTTTTTCTTATTATTTTTCGTTGCCTTTGTTTGGTACGTGCCAATAAAGAGTCGGCTGGAGTCGAGGCACGCGGCTATTTATGTGGGTCATTCACGCGCACGGGATGTGGACCGCATCCGTAGTCCCTGTGTGTGTAATTTACTTACGAATAGATACAGATATAGCCACGGATACAGATACAGATACGGATACAGACATGGACAGGGACACATGTGGCATAGATACGCGGCTGCCAGACACGCCACTTGAGCCCCCGATTGCGCCCGGTCGCCAGGCCTTCAGCCATAAGCTCCATATCCTGTAAGGAATGGTTCACTCGGGCATGCACAGCATTTGCAATTATTTCGCAACAAAATTAATTTTTCTTAATAGATTAACGAAACCAACAACAAAAAAATCTATTTTAATATATTCTTAATTATTCAAAACAAAATAAACTGAAAAAATTAAAAAAAATTAAAATGAACGGTTTTTGTGCCGAACCCCAAGAAAATAATGGTCAAAAGTTGGAATGTCATACATCGGTGAATTCGTCACTAAATTTCCAATCAAATGGCATTCTTAGTTAAAAAATTTTCAGATTTTGAAAATTTTGCAAAAAATGGTGAAGTCAGAGATTTGGACATAAATTAATTTTTCAAAAATCCCAAAAAACACATTAAAAACTTGGTTTTTGTGTCAAAACCCTGGGAAATAATGGTCGAATGTTGTAATGTCACCGTTGAATTCGTAATAAAATTTCCAATCGAATGGCATTCACAGTTAAAATTTTTTGAGATTGTCAAATTTCTGCAAAAAATGATGATGTACCCCCTTACAAAAAAGTCAGAAATTTGGACATAAATAAATTTTTCAAAAAACGTTTTTCAAAATTCGGTTTTTTTGTCAAAAGTAAATTAATTGTTTTCAATTGATCAGGGATGGATGGCATAGGTTGCCAGCTGTTCAAAATAGCAACTCTTTTGACTTTGGGTCTTATTTTGGCAAAGTTACAACAAAAAGACTCTTCAGAAATAATTTTGTTTGAAAAATCTCAAAAAAAACCAAATAACACATTAAAAACTTAGTTTTTGTGTCAAAACCCTGGGAAATAATGGTCAAATGTTGGAATGTCATACACCGTTGAATTCGTAATAAAATTTCCAATCGAATGGCATTCACAGTTAAAATTTTTCAGATTGTCAAATTTCTGCAAAAAATGATGATGTACCCCCTTACAAAAAAGTCAGAAATTTGGACATAAATAAATTTTTCAAAAAACGTTTTTCAAAATTCGGTTTTTTTGTCAAAACTAAATTAATTGTTTTCAATCGATCAGGGATGGATGGCATAGGTTGCCAGCTATTCAAAATAGCAACTCTTTTGACTTTGGTTCTTATTTTGGCAAAGTTACAAAAAAAAGACTCTTCAGAAATAATTTTGTTTGAAAAATCGCCAAAAATCCCAAAAAACACATTAAAAACTTGGTTTTTGTGTCAAAACCCTGGGAAATAATGGTCGAATGTTGGAATGTCATACACCGTTGAATTCGTAATAAAATTTCCAATCGAATGGCATTCACAGTTAAAATTTTTTCAGATTGTCAAATTTCTGCAAAAAATGATGATGTACCCCCTTACAAAAAAGTCAGAAATTTGGACATAAATAAATTTTTCAAAAAACGTTTTTCAAAATTCGGTTTTTTTGTCAAAACTAAATTAATTGTTTTCAATCGACCAGGGATGGATGGCATAGGTTGCCAGCTGTTCAAAATAGCTTCTCTTTTGACTTTGGGTCTTATTTTGGCAAAGTTACAACAAAAAGACTCTTCAGAAATAATTTTGTTAGAAAAATCGCCAAAAATCCCAAAAAACACATTAAAAACTTGGTTTTTGTGTCAAAACCCTGGGAAATAATGGTCGAATGTTGGAATGTCATACACCGTTGAATTCGTAATAAAATTTCCAATCGAATGACATTCACAGTTAAAATTTTTTCAGATTGTCAAATTTCTGCAAAAAATGATGATGTACCCCCTTACAAAAAAGTCAGAAATTTGGACATAAATAAATTTTTCAAAAAACGTTTTTCAAAATTCGGTTTTTTTGTCAAAACTAAATTAATTGTTTTTAATCGACCAGGGATGGATGGCATAGGTTGCCAGCTGTTCAAAATTGCAACTCTTTTGACTTTTGGTCTTATTTTGGCAAAGTTACAACAAAAAGACTCTTCAGAAATAATTTTGTTTGAAAAATCGCCAAAAATCCCAAAAAACACATTAAAAACTTGGTTTTTGTGTCAAAACCCTGGGAAATAATGGTCGAATGTTGGAATGTCATACACCGTTGAATTCGTAATAAAATTTCCAATCGAATGGCATTCACAGTTAAAATTTTTTCAGATTGTCAAATTTCTGCAAAAAATGATGATGTACCCCCTTACAAAAAAGTCAGAAATTTGGACATAAATAAATTTTTCAAAAAACGTTTTTCAAAATTCGGTTTTTTTGTCAAAACTAAATTAATTGTTTTCAATCGACCAGGGATGGATGGCATAGGTTGCCAGCTGTTCAAAATAGCAACTCTTTTGACTTTTGGTCTTATTTTGGCAAAGTTACAACAAAAAGACTCTTCAGAAATAATTTTGTTTGAAAAATCGCCAAAAATCCCAAAAAACACATTAAAAACTTGGTTTTTGTGTCAAAACCCTGGGAAATAAGGGTCGAATGTTGGAATGTCATACACCGTTGAATTCGTAATAAAATTTCCAATCGAATGGCATTCACAGTTAAAATTTTTTCAGATTGTCAAATTTCTGCAACTAAATTAATTGTTTTCAATCGACCAGGGATGGATGGCATAGGTTGCCAGCTGTTCAAAATAGCAACTCTTTTGACTTTTGGTCTTATTTTGGCAAAGTTACAACAAAAAGACTCTTCAGAAATAATTTTGTTTGAAAAATCGCCAAAAATCCCAAAAAACACATTAAAAACTTGGTTTTTGTGTCAAAACCCTGGGAAATAAGGGTCGAATGTTGGAATGTCATACACCGTTGAATTCGTAATAAAATTTCCAATCGAATGGCATTCACAGTTAAAATTTTTTCAGATTGTCAAATTTCTGCAAAAAATGATGATGTACCCCCTTACAAAAAAGTCAGAAATTTGGACATAAATAAATTTTTCAAAAAACGTTTTTCAAAATTCGGTTTTTTTGTCAAAACTAAATTAATTGTTTTCAATCGACCAGGGATGGATGGCATAGGTTGCCAGCTGTTCAAAATAGCTTCTCTTTTGACTTTGGGTCTTATTTTGGCAAAGTTACAACAAAAAGACTCTTCAGAAATAATTTTGTTAGAAAAATCGCCAAAAATCCCAAAAAACACATTAAAAACTTGGTTTTTGTGTCAAAACCCTGGGAAATAATGGTCGAATGTTGGAATGTCATACACCGTTGAATTCGTAATAAAATTTCCAATCGAATGACATTCACAGTTAAAATTTTTTCAGATTGTCAAATTTCTGCAAAAAATGATGATGTACCCCCTTACAAAAAAGTCAGAAATTTGGACATAAATAAATTTTTCAAAAAACGTTTTTCAAAATTCGGTTTTTTTGTCAAAACTAAATTAATTGTTTTTAATCGATCAGGGATGGATGGCATAGGTTGCCAGCTGTTCAAAATTGCAACTCTTTTGACTTTTGGTCTTATTTTGGCAAAGTTACAACAAAAAGACTCTTCAGAAATAATTTTGTTTGAAAAATCGCCAAAAATCCCAAAAAACACATTAAAAACTTGGTTTTTGTGTCAAAACCCTGGGAAATAAGGGTCGAATGTTGGAATGTCATACACCGTTGAATTCGTAATAAAATTTCCAATCGAATGGCATTCACAGTTAAAATTTTTTCAGATTGTCAAATTTCTGCAAAAAATGATGATGTACCCCCTTACAAAAAAGTCAGAAATTTGGACATAAATAAATTTTTCAAAAAACGTTTTTCAAAATTCGGTTTTTTTGTCAAAACTAAATTAATTGTTTTCAATCGACCAGGGATGGATGGCATAGGTTGTCAGCTGTTCAAAATAGCTTCTCTTTGACTTTGAGTCTTATTTTGGCAAAGTTACAACAAAAAGACTCTTCAGAAATAATTTTGTTAGAAAAATCGCCAAAAATCCCAAAAAACACATTAAAAACTTGGTTTTTGTGTCAAAACCCTGGGAAATAATGGTCGAATGTTGGAATGTCATACACCGCTAAATTCGTAATAAAATTTCCAATCGAATGGCATTCACAGTTAAAATTTTTTCAGAATGTCAAATTTCTGCAAAAAATGATGATGTACCTCCTTACAAAAAAATCAGAAATTTGGAAATAAATAAATTTTTCAAAAAACGTTTTTCAAAATTCGGTTTTTTTGTCAAAACTAAATTAATTGTTTTTAATCGATCAGGGATGGATGGCATAGGTTGCCAGCTGTTCAAAATTGCAACTCTTTTGACTTTTGGTCTTATTTTGGCAAAGTTACAACAAAAAGACTCTTCAGAAATAATTTTGTTTGAAAAATCGCCAAAAATCCCAAAAAACACATTAAAAACTTGGTTTTTGTGTCAAAACCCTGGGAAATAAGGGTCGAATGTTGGAATGTCATACACCGTTGAATTCGTAATAAAATTTCCAATCGAATGGCATTCACAGTTAAAATTTTTTCAGATTGTCAAATTTCTGCAACTAAATTAATTGTTTTCAATCGACCAGGGATGGATGGCATAGGTTGCCAGCTGTTCAAAATAGCAACTCTTTTGACTTTTGGTCTTATTTGGCAAAAGTTACAACAAAAAGACTCTTCAGAAATAATTTTGTTTGAAAAATCGCCAAAAATCCCAAAAAACACATTAAAAACTTGGTTTTTGTGTCAAAACCCTGGGAAATAAGGGTCGAATGTTGGAATGTCATACACCGTTGAATTCGTAATAAAATTTCCAATCGAATGGCATTCACAGTTAAAATTTTTTCAGATTGTCAAATTTCTGCAAAAAATGATGATGTACCCCCTTACAAAAAAGTCAGAAATTTGGACATAAATAAATTTTTCAAAAAACGTTTTTCAAAATTCGGTTTTTTTTGTCAAAACTAAATTAATTGTTTTCAATCGACCAGGGATGGATGGCATAGGTTGCCAGCTGTTCAAAATTGCAACTCTTTTGACTTTTGGTCTTATTTTGGCAAAGTTACAACAAAAAGACTCTTCAGAAATAATTTTGTTTGAAAAATCGCCAAAAATCCCAAAAAACACATTAAAAACTTGGTTTTTGTGTCAAAACCCTGGGAAATAATGGTCGAATGTTGGAATGTCATACACCGTTGAATTCGTAATAAAATTTCCAATCGAATGGCATTCACAGTTAAAATTTTTTCAGATTGTCAAATTTCTGCAAAAAATGATGATGTACCCCCTTACAAAAAAGTCAGAAATTTGGACATAAATAAATTTTTCAAAAAACGTTTTTCAAAATTCGGTTTTTTTGTCAAAACTAAATTAATTGTTTTCAATCGACCAGGGATGGATGGCATAGGTTGCCAGCTGTTCAAAATAGCAACTCTTTTGACTTTTGGTCTTATTTTGGCAAAGTTACAACAAAAAGACTCTTCAGAAATAATTTTGTTTGAAAAAATCGCCAAAAATCCCAAAAAACACATTAAAAACTTGGTTTTTGTGTCAAAACCCTGGGAAATAAGGGTCGAATGTTGGAATGTCATACACCGTTGAATTCGTAATAAAATTTCCAATCGAATGGCATTCACAGTTAAAATTTTTTCAGATTGTCAAATTTCTGCAACTAAATTAATTGTTTTCAATCGACCAGGGATGGATGGCATAGGTTGCCAGCTGTTCAAAATAGCAACTCTTTTGACTTTTGGTCTTATTTTGGCAAAGTTACAACAAAAAGACTCTTCAGAAATAATTTTGTTTGAAAAATCGCCAAAAATCCCAAAAAAACACATTAAAAACTTGGTTTTTGTGTCAAAACCCTGGGAAATAAGGGTCGAATGTTGGAATGTCATACACCGTTGAATTCGTAATAAAATTTCCAATCGAATGGCATTCACAGTTAAAATTTTTTCAGATTGTCAAATTTCTGCAAAAAATGATGATGTACCCCCTTACAAAAAAGTCAGAAATTTGGACATAAATAAATTTTTCAAAAAACGTTTTTCAAAATTCGGTTTTTTTGTCAAAACTAAATTAATTGTTTTCAATCGACCAGGGATGGATGGCATAGGTTGTCAGCTGTTCAAAATAGCTTCTCTTTTGACTTTGAGTCTTATTTTGGCAAAGTTACAACAAAAAGACTCTTCAGAAATAATTTTGTTAGAAAAATCGCCAAAAATCCCAAAAAACACATTAAAAACTTGGTTTTTGTGTCAAAACCCTGGGAAATAATGGTCGAATGTTGGAATGTCATACACCGCTAAATTCGTAATAAAATTTCCAATCGAATGGCATTCACAGTTAAAATTTTTTCAGAATGTCAAATTTCTGCAAAAAATGATGATGTACCTCCTTACAAAAAAATCAGAAATTTGGAAATAAATAATTTTTCAAAAAACGTTTTTCAAAATTCGGTTTTTTTGTCAAAACTAAATTAATTGTTTTTAATCGATCAGGGATGGATGGCATAGGTTGCCAGCTGTTCAAAATTGCAACTCTTTTGACTTTTGGTCTTATTTTGGCAAAGTTACAACAAAAAGACTCTTCAGAAATAATTTTGTTTGAAAAATCGCCAAAA
>NW_026453438.1:0-30629 GCF_025200985.1 Drosophila gunungcola
CTGTCCGTGTCCTGCGACCTTCGACCTGGACGTCCTGTCAATATGCCCGAGTAAGTTCCGTCTTACGTGAGCCCGTCGTCAATGCACTGCGCCAGCAAGACAATCGACTGGGAACAATAGCAAGTGCGAAATGGAACGAAACGTGCCTAAAGATGTGCTAATGGGTACGACGAGTGTTTGCTGGCACGGCAACGAAATTACTGAATTTATTTTGAGAAGAAAACTAAATCTCCAGAGTTTTTAAAACCATATAAAAAGAACATGTCTTTAATTAATTTCTGAAAAATAGAACCAAATCTGTCGAATCGTAGCATACTTTAAGTCACCTTCATAAAATACCAGCATCTAAGACTTTGGTGTTAATGTATTAAAACTCTTTACCAGTATAAACTTTTTAAATATTTTTGCTTTTAGATTTAGATAACAGTTAAGTGAACTTCTTTGTTATATTAAAAGGCTTATTGTTTTCAAATATCACAACTTTAAAGGTAAAGTTTTCTCCTGAAAACTGATAAATGTTTTTTTCTTTTCTCTGTATCATTTTTAAAGGACTGAGTTGTTGGAAAAGATAAGGTATCAAAAATGTTACTTAAATTATCCAAATTAATATTTAGTTGAAAGCAAAATATAGTGTAATTTAATATTGCAACATTAAAGGTAAAGTTTTACCATCACAACCCTGTTAGTTAAATAGCCAAGCCTGACAATAAGCGTAAGCGTGCATAAGCTCCTTTTGTTTGAAGCTCATTGTGCTTAAAATAATATTATACATTATTGTACACCGGATCAAATCGCTTAGCGTTGTTCTTGTGATACAGCGACTCCTTTGCCAAAGCTATGAGCGTTATTTTTCATCATCACGCGTACATCCGCATGACATGACAATTACTAAACCAAATCCAGGGCACAATTAAGGTCGCACGACCCTCTTCAACGGCTGTGCGTAAGGCCTTGCGTAATGGGAATGCTCCATTTCCATTTGGCCGCCATCATAAATGCCGGGAAATTTACTTAACACTAATGCGCTCAGCATCCCAATGTTAAAGCCTAATTACGTTAAAGCCAAAAAGACGTCAACTAAGGAGCTCAGTGGCAAGTGGCAAGTGGCAATGGCTATGGCAATGGCAACGGCAACGACAAGTGGCAAGTGGCAGACGGACAGGAAAGGCGGTGACAGAATCTCCTGACCATCTAGAGTGGGCCCAGACACCTTGTCCAACTAAGCAGACCACAGACAGACATTCACACCAGGAAACCAAGCTACCAATCTACCAATCTACCAATCTACCAGGCTGCCAGACTGCCAGGTTGGGGGTGTTGAGGTTGCCTGGCTCTGGCACTCCATAAATATCCATCTGTCGGCAAATCTTCGACCAACTACAACTTGGCCAGCAGAACGCATCTTGCTACCCCGGATAGGGTATAGAAGGTCCTGCAAAATGCCTTGCAGCTAATTAAGTTTGCTAACCCTCAGATATTACCAAGTTAACAAGATCCTAGCAATAAATCACTTGAAGAGGTTTGTACAAAACTAATGCAGACTTGGTCTGTAAAGGGGTCTAAAAGTATGCTACGATATATTTTTAAAGGGGCAAAACCCTGCTTATCAACAGAAAAGCCAAGTTATATTTAACATAGCATACTTTTACGATTTTACTTGATAGACCCAACAGTTTAGTGAACCGAACTGTATTTTATGAAAATATAAGGGTATTAAGAGCATGGTTTCCTGGTTTTTCAATTGGTTGGCCTTCATTTTCAGTTCGGTTGTTGTTTCGCATGTTGTTGTTTGGCATTGTTTGCATCAGTTGTTGTTGGCGGTGTTACTGTTGCCGTTATCGCCATCAGTGGTGCTGGCAGTGCGGTGGTGCGGTGGTGCCGTTGTGCTTTGCTTGCTGCTGTCGCCTTGGCATTGTCTTTGGATTGGCATTGTCATTGTCATCTGGGTGGCGTCCTTGTTGGTCCTGCACGTTAATTGTTTCACGTTCGGATTGGCCTCAGCACGGATTGGATTGGATTGGTCTTAGCGGAGAATGGAGAACGGAGAATGGAGAATGGAGAAAGTAGACGACGACGACGACGACGACTAGGAACTCTATTAGTTTTAATTAAACAGCTGACCGTCCTGGCCAACTAATTATAGTGAATGCCAGGGACGGCGAGCGAAAGGGATGCCCGGTCCGGTTTTAATCATTGTAATTAATGTGCGCTTGTTAATAACAATTAAATGCGTTTTTTCCACCACCACCCCTGCTCCTCGTCTCCTTGGCACTTCTTTATATATAATTTATTTTTTTTTTATGCCAGCGTCTTGGGTCTTGAGCCGTGGCTTGGTTTTGGCTTTGTCTCGAGCATTGCCTGGCAACACAATTAAGCATTTAATCAATACAATTAAAGCCTTGGGCTCAACCGAACATCATCAAACGAAAGGAGCGGAGCGGAGCGGAGCAACAAAGGCAAACGGTCATATAAAAATAAACATAAAACAAAGCAACAATTCAAGCAACCCAAAATAAAAAAAAAAAAAACAAAAAAAAAACAGAAAAAGCAACAGCCCCAAAGAATGGCAGCAAATAAAAGACTACCAAAACTTCTCAGCAGCAAGAGGAGAGTGAAGATTTAAACGACTTTAAAACACCCTATTGTCTTAACTTTGACAAATAAAAAAAAAAAAAATTTAATTTCCAAAGATTTGAAAAAGGTTACCTAAAAGTAGACTATGAAAAAACAAACGACGACTTTCAGATCTTATCTGACGGAATTTCGAATCCAATAAATATTTTTCTGTGGAACATTTCATTTTACCAATAACAGTTTTAGATCGCTCCACACCGTTATTGCGATTTACTTTTTTTTTTTAAGATTCACAGCTTTTTTGCTTATGTTTCAACTGGCAAGAAAAAAACGGAGTTTTAATCTGCATTTCGCATTTTTTTTTTTTTAAGAGTTTTTGCTTTTTGTTTCGTTTTTTTAAGGACTTCTTGATTACATTTTTGGATGCTGTTTCTATTTCTCGGAACCGAAACGAGAGTTTCTAGTCTTTTCAGGACTGGGTGTCGTTTTTTGCGATCGATGCGTGGGGGAAAGGGAGTGCATCGGAATTGCTGTGTTCTGGATTATAGTGCCAAGCGACCCGCCAAGGAGGGCAATGCGAAAGCTGGATTAAAACTTTTTCTAGGAACCAAATTGAAGCCGCACACAAGGATGCCCGAGCGATGGAAGGATGCCCGTGCCCGCACTGCCTTCATCCTTTGGCAACTAAATCCCCAGTGCGCGTTGCCTGTTATGACTTGGTGGGTTACAGCGGGAAAAACGGGGGAAAACGGGAAAAAACGGGGAAAAGCGGGAAAAGCTGGGGCGAAAAAAAAATGGAAAAGCGGCAGAAAAACAGTGCAAGTTTTTACGCAAATAAACGCACGTATTTCACAACTTTGCGCCACTTTCGTTTTCATTTCAGCATTTCGTTATTTCGGCATTCCGGCTTTTTTTTATCATCGTCGCCGTCCAACCTTCCTTTTTGTACCTTTTTTTTTTTAACCAATTTACCCATTTACCCACACCGCCAACGGTCTTGGGGAAAATGCCGAAAATTCGCTGCTAATGGAAAATAGTAATTACAATAATTTGCCCGCTCGTTTGCCTTTCTTTGTGCGAAGTCCGGTAGGCCTTCCCATTTAATTTTTATTTTTTTTTTGTGCGTTTTTACTTTTTGCATTATTCATTTGATAGCTGCAGGTGACAACGGCAAACGGTAAAAAAAAAATATAATAATAATAATAACCAGCATTAAGCCGTCAAGTGGGCGGGCAGCATCCTGCCTATCTGTTGCTCGTGTGGGCGTGTGGAAATTAATAATAAATCAAAATTAAATGTTTGCTTACTTGACACTTTGGCTTCCTCCTCCGGGTTTTTCGTGGGACGTGTCCGCTCTTATATTTTATTACTTTCTGCTGAGTTTAACGTTTTATTTATTTATTTTTGCTTCGCTTTTGCTTCGCTTTCGCTTGACTTTGCTTTGCAGGCACCGGAAAAAAAAGAAAAAAAAATTGGTTTCAGAGGCAATTAATTCCGACCAATCAAATAGGGAAAAATCTGTTTTTTTTGTTTGAAAATTAAAATCTTTAGAATGGGAAAACTTCAATTTAAACTTCTTTCACTACAATTTGAGGTCTAAAATTCAATTAAGAACGAAAAAATCATGGTGTTTTTTTTTTTTTTTTGCACAGCCATTAATCGAGTGAAAAACTTAATTAAAATTCTGTGGTAACGCAGAAAAATAAAGCCTATTTTTATAGACCGCTTCAAACAATAGGCTTTTGCCCGCGGATATGTAATATGTGGCCAACAATTCAATACAGATCAAAGGACTGTCAGAGTCAATACGAAAATTCATTTGTCGGCTTATTAATCCGGCAATTATTTGCATTGGCTGGCAAACAATTGCGAACAGCTCGGTGGGAGTATCAAGAGCAGGCATTAAGATGGCCCAACTCGATTATCGCATCGCCTAACAATGGGCGTCAATCAGGCTCCGGTCGCCAGAGGCTTATATTCTTTTCAATTAACAACCCCACCGGCTGTTTCCCGTCCAGTCGGTCATAAAAAATGACAAATTCCCCCACATGCACACGCTGGTTGCCAATCGAATTTATGATTTTTCAGAACTTTGTTTTTCCTGGTACTTGTGAATTTCGACCGAACAACAACAACAACAAGAACAACAAAACCGGGGGTAAACATTTTACATGACTTTAAAGCGTTTTTTAATGCGCCCTTGACACCATAAAAAAACAAAAAAAACAGGGCAACAACTTTTATAAGCTTTTTACGCTCACTTTCATTGGAGTTAAAAAAAAAAAACCGAAAAATTGGGACAAGAACAAGAGCACAAAAAACGTATTACTCAAATTTCTGGGCCTTCTGGATTTACCATTAATGCTGGGAATTCACTTGATTCAAATCAATCGAATTGATCGAAATTGGTTATTAGAAAGTGGTGTTAATAGCGACGGATTAGCGCCAGTTGCTTTGGCTAGATGATGGTCGATGGTCGATGGTCGACGAGCCGAGTTCAACTTGTTGTCGCGTTGCTGCCCAAAGAGCAGTGAATGCTGAATCCTGAATTCTGAATCCTGAATCCTCGCTGTGACTGAGGCTGAGGACTCGACTCGATCCGAGGATGTGTGTGCGGCCAGCAGCGACGACGATGAGTACGAGAATGAACGCGAATTTGCCAGCCGAGCGGCGATGGAAGCAACAGCCGAAAGGACACGAGTTCTTGCCCAATGTTCGGCAGTGGGTGGAGGGGGCGGGTAGACAATGCAGCCTCATAATCGCTCTGTTTGTGTGCGTGTTAAGTGTACGTGTGTATCTGCCAGCAGCGGCAGACGCAGCAGCAGCAACAGCGTCCGAGAAAGGACACTGCAAAAAACAAAAGTGATTCATCCAAACCTTAAAAATAATTTTAAATAATATTTTTAGCAATTATATTTTCAATAATGCAAGGGAAACACTATATCCTCTAAGAGTTAAAAAAGCACACTGCCTAAACAAAAAAAAAGGTCATTAAACATCGAACAAATAAACTATCTTCCATAGTTTACAAAATAATATTTGTATCAATAAAAATATTCAATCGATTTTAGAGCTGCCTTAAACCTAATCTAGCTGTCTATTTTTTAAACTGTTTTAAATATTATTGTATTATATATATTTATATTATAAATATGGTCGCCCCATTTCTCTCCGTGCAGTAGCAACAACAAGTGGAATGTTTTTTTTTCGGCACTCGGCTCGTCAGCTGCATTCGTCTTCCCGCTCACTCGCTGGCGCCCTCTCCCTCCTACACACGCACACCACACAGACGCACATACACACACACACACACACACACACACAGAGATGCTGACGGCGGCAGTTTGGCTTGAATGTATGTGTCTCGTTGCGCCTCGTTATTGGTTTCGGTTTCAGTTTCGTCTGCTTTTTCGTTTTCGTTTTCGCTTTCGCTTGCGCCTTTTGTCTTGCTATTGCTTTTGCCTTTGCCTCTTTTTTCGGTTAGCTAAGCTCCCGCTGGGTGGCGCCACCAATTAAAATATTTTTCACAAATTAAGCAAACACAAAATAAATCCGACAGGAACAAAAAAAAATTTAGCAAATGGCCGAAAGTTATATAGCAATTTAATAAAGTTGGGCACACGCCACGCCCACCTAAGAGAAAACACGCACACACACATGTCACGAGAAAGTTTGGTGAGGGGAGAGGATGGGGGGCGGGCGCTAGATTTTCATTAAGCAGATTTTGGCCTTTTCCGCTTTGGGTCAACAAAGTTTTTCCGTTTTTGTTTTTCTTCTCTATTTTTTGATGAGCCAAAAAAGCGGGGGCGCAACCAGAAGGTGAGCTGCCAAAGTTCCATGGCGAATTCAATTACTCAACGAGAGGGCCATGTCCGTTCCAAGGATCGAAGGTCAGCAAGGATAATACCATATTATGCACCATTCATCATATAAATTTTATATTTTTATTTATTTATTTAAACGAAAGTTTTACTTTCTACAAGAAATATCAAAAATAAATACGCAGTGCTGCCATTTATTTTTAGTTTTGTTGGCCATTTGTTGTAATTTTGATAAGGGGCTGCAGCATAATATTTTGCAAAAATTAAACAAAAATAAATTCATAATATTTTGCGAAAGTTAAAAAAAATAAAATTTTCTAGCTGTGAATGCCAATCTATTGGAAATTGTATGTTGAATTGAACAATATATGGCTTTCCAACATTTGATCATTATTTTCCTATGTTTTGATTAAAGAACCGAATCTCGGATTAATTTGGGTTTTTGGTCATAAAAAATCATTAATTTATATTAATGTAACATATGTTAAAAGGCAGATATACCCCAGCGTGTAGATATCAGTGGGGGTATTCAAATTAGAATCGCTCTCTTCACCAGAAAGCCCTCTCCTGATCTCCGAAAATAGAATAATATATAGGGACTACTAGTCAAGTGAGAAACTAGCAAAATAACTCGCTCAGTAGACAGCTGCTTTTAGAATGGATCTGTTGTTTCTCAGCCGGCGAATTTTCTTGGGCGATGGCAGCCAAAACTCCCTGATCCATGGCGGTATAATCGTTGACACGGAGGGTATTATCCGGAGGGGTGAGTCCTTCAGTTTGAATTCTTCAAAAACCCCAATCTTATATTAAAAGCTCATCCATAGTGCTACGTTCGCCGCAGGAGGTCAACACGTATTGTACAACACGGAGTCCGAATCGGTTTATGATTTTGGTGACCTGGTACTGATGCCGGGTCTGATTGATCCCAATGTGCATATCAACGAGCCGGGCCGTAAGGATTGGGAGGGTTTCGTCACGGCCACAAAGGCGGCGGCCGGCGGTGGCTTCACCACCATCATAGACCGGCCCACCAATGCCACACCACCCACCGTGAGTGTGGCGGGTCTCAAGGCCAAGACTGCGACGGCACGGGGAAAGATCTATGTGGACGTGGGTTTTTGGGGTGGCCTGGTCCCCGGAAACGGAGATCAACTTGGTCCGTTGTTGGCCGCCGGTGTCATGGGCCTCCAGTGCACACTATGTGGCTCAGCGTCACCCGTCTCCGAAGAATTTCCCGCCGTTAACGAAGCTCAACTGGAGGAGGCCCTCTGTCGATTGGAAAAGGATCACGATGAGGGCGAGGCCATCATAGCGGTGAGAAAAAAAAAAGAACTTAAGTCAAGAGGTAACTGAGGCAAGCGAAAAAATTAATATGGTTTTTAGGCCGGTTCTACTGCAAAGATGATAACCAAAAATAAAAAAAAATTAAACTTTATGAAACAAGGCAGTTAACTAAATTTTCTCTTACTTATTACAGTTATTCGCTGTAATATTATTAATATAAGAGTTTAATTGGTTTTATTGACCCACCCAACTATCAAACTTTCCACATCCGACAGGTGCATGCCGAGCTGCCACTGACCGAGGAAATCCCTTCGGACGAGGAGGCGCCCCGGGAGTACGGCACTTTCCTGGCCACACGCCCACCGGCCATGGAGATTTCGGCGACGCAGTTGCTCTGCCGGCTGGCGCAACGCCACCCGAGGCGTGGCATCCACATCCTGAATGCGAGCAGTGGCCAATGCCTGCAGCTGGTGGAGGCGTACCAACGCCAGGTGGGGGCGGTGGGTTCGAACCTAACGCTGGACACCTGTCCGCATTATCTAGCTCTGGCGGCCGAGGATGTGCCCCCGTGCGGCACGGAGTTCAAGACCTGGCCACCGATACGGGAGCGAAGCAATCAGGACGCATTGTGGCAGGCTCTCGGTGTGGGCGGAGCCATCCGGATGCTTGGCAGCGATCACTCGCCGGCGACGCCCGGCGCACGCGCCCTCACCTGCGGCAGGGGGCGTGGCAACTTCCTGAAGGCCTGGCCTGGCATTAATTCACTGCAACTCAGCCTACCGGTTGTCTGGACAGCGGCCAATCGGCGTGGTAAGAGCAATTTGTGCTAATTCCCGGGCTATTTGAATAGCAAATATCAAGTATACGCAGCATGTGCACTTGCAAGGGGTTGTGTACAGGGGTATGACTATAAATATACCATTAATCCCCCAAGCAGACGTTTCTCGGAACCTCTTGAAAGCATTGGAATTAAATGTTTGTCCAGCATTCCAGGAAGCACTCTGTGAGCACTCTTTATGCATTCACATGAGAATATCATCTGAAATGAAAATTTGCAACTTTTTTAATTGGACTTTGGCTCGCTTCTGGTTTGATATCTAAAGTTTGATTTCCCAATTTTTATTATTAAAATTCTATATATGTTTAGGAGTTTTTGATATGATTAAATTAAATCAAGTTTTTTTTTTGACCTGTTTTTAAATTTGCAGCAAAGACCAATATATTTATTATTTGTAAGGTATATAAATAACCGAGATTTTTCAAACTTTTGCCCATTAAAATTAACAAAACAATGAAAAGCGTTCCTTTTTGTATGCTGCTTGGGGAAATTAGATTTTAGAAATCTTATAGAATTTATGAAAAATCGTTTCATTAATCTAGCTTTTGTATTAAATTGGTGTCCTAAAGTTTTTATAAAAATGGTTTTGTAGGGCGTTTTATAGGGCAGCAACAACTTTACGCCTAAGCTAACATTATTTTTCTAACTTACGTAACTAGTAAAAAGCTATCTGTATGTATGTGTATGTATTCTACAGGATCTGTGTTGACCATTGCGGACATCCACCGACTGATGTGCCAGGAGCCGGCGATCCTGTGCGGTCTGTCCGCCTCGAAGGGCCGCATTGCCGAGGGCTACGACGCCGACTTCTGTGTGTGGAGTCCCGAGGAGGAGTTCACCGTGGGTCCGGAGCTGCTCTATACGGCCACCAAGGCGACGCCGTATGCGGGCCAACGGTTGAGGGGCGTGGTCCATGCGACGGTGGTGCGGGGACTGCATGTCTATCAGCAGTTCGAGGGCTTCGGCCAGCCCTTGGGCAAGGTGCTACTGCGACGGAGCAGCCGCAAACTGGTCAAGTTCGTGAGCGTGTGAGGCAGTGAAGTGACTCTGGGGGTAAACTTTGTTAATTAAAATCATTAAGAGATTGGGCTGTGTTCGTTGGTATTCCGTAGCCACTTTCCTTTTCCACTGATACCCTTGCGCAGCAGGGTAAGAACATTTCCACCAATAAGTTTGTCAAATAAAGGAAATACATAGTAATAGTATTTGAGTTTTTATTTGCCATTGCAATCTTGAAATTAGAACACCGCTAAAAAACCCATAATCTGATTAAATCTTGTCAATGTCTACTTTTCAACATGCCCATAAGTGGTATACAAATCCCTAGAATTTCCCTTGTTGTAATATTACCTTACAAGTTGCGCCACAAATTTCCTTCCTAACAAGGGCTTATCAGATTAAAAAGAAAGGTATCAACTTGTTGACAACCTGTTGATGCCAATTTTTTTTTTTTTTTTCAGGGAAATGATAATTTGATGTGGCTTTTTGATAGTGTTTAGAGTAACGAGCACCAGGCTGCTTGTGGACACAGCCATGGAAGTTGGCTTCCCATTTCTGTTTTCCCCTTCCTTTGCCGACATCCTAAGAGCTTCCTTCGAAGGATCACGAAATTGGGGAAAGGAAGTTGGGGGGCTGGGCATGCAACAAGTTGTCGCGTGGCAACGTCGAGTAAACATGACACCAGGCGAACCCATCACCATCCCACTGCCATCGCATGTGTGTGCTTGCCCCAGCGCTTTTCCGCCGCTTTTCCACCACTTTTCCAGGAATGTGGATGACAGCTTAAGTTTACTTGCCAGGCGCCAACTCAATTCCTGCACTACACCCATATGTGCTCGTGTGTTCTCTTGTGGGTGTGGGGTGTGGGTGTGGATAGGGGTGTGAGGCGTGTGGGCCAAGAGGCGTGTTTATCTAAGCGGTTGGGCGTTTCAGGCAGCAGGTTTATGCCGTGATTTAGTTGAACGAGAAGATTCTAAGTTTATCTGCACGCCAGTAAGCCATTGATGGAAATGTACGTTAAAAAAAAAAGTGTTAGCTAAACTCTAACTTCAGTAGACACAAACTAATCACACTTAAAAAGGCGTGACAAAAAAAAATAGCACTTCTTGTAAAATATAGCTCTCAAATTAATTTGTAAATACAATGAATATTAAATTACATGATTTTAATATTAAAAAATTAAATTAGTGTGGAACATATAAAATTTAAAATAGTTCCTATTTGATTTAACTGCATTTTATCTGAGTTAAATGGTTAAAATTTAAATTAAATTAAATATTAAATATTTGGATTTACTACACTTTCCCTACCAGTGAAAGTTTGTATAGTTTTATTTATTTTAGTACTATTTTATTGCTCGTAGGTCTATTAAAATCCTTAATTTTCCTGGTATTGAACAGTGGATTATCCTGTTATTGTTTTCTACGTGACGAGCGCTAAAGAAAGGTGAAAGGGGGCAGGCGGAAAAAGACAGAGGGATCGTCGACAGAGCTGTCAATCAACGCGGACAACGCGACCCACGCATAAACCGCTTTGTCTACGTCCTTTTCCTGCCTTTCTCCGCCAGATAGAAATGGAGATGGAGGTGGGAAATTTTAAAATGGAAATGGGAATGGAAAAGACAAAGGCAAAGGAAAAGAAAAGGCGGCGGAGGCTTGGCCCGCAAATACTCCTTCAGCTTGTTGATGTGCCAGTGTCTGGTGACGTTGCGATTTTCCGCTTTTCTTTGTTTTTTCCCTGCCATTTATGCTGAGTATTGCGTGCCATATTTCCCTGCCGCCCAGTTTGTTTGCTTCCTGCCTGTTGCCATTGCCATTGCCATTGTCGTCGTCGTCGTAGTCGTAGTCGTAGTCGAAGTCGCAGTCGGCCGCCTGCGTCATTGATGCCCACGCTCGCCCAGCGCTCTTAACCCCACGGCGGTGCCGTTATATTTAGCATCCAGGAACGGAAACTTTCGCCAAAACAAATTTGTGAATAATTCACTGTAAAAAAAGAATCAAAAAAACACTTGCACTTGCATGGCTGCTAAAATAATTACACAGAATGTTGTGTGCATATTTAGCTGTCTAACTTATTTATGCAAGCTGCCAAGGGAATAGAATCAATTAAGTAATGTAACGTGAAACTGTTTGCACAAATATATGTTTAACTCGCAATGAAATGATTATAATGATATAGTATTATGTTATTTGAAAGTTGGAAAATAATTTCAAAATATAATTCAATAAGAAACTTTTACTAAAGGTTTATTAAAAAGAGTTTTTTTTGTGGCTTTCATTTTAATGTTATCCAAAACACCCGATCATTTTAACATATATTTACTTAGACTGTCACTCTTTAAATTTGCAATTTTTGACAGGAATTATTAACACATTTGTGGGTTAATATGGCCGGCTTCGGAATTTCCCGCGAAGAGCTAAAGGTGTTTTTTTTTCTTTTTCGGCCACGCTTTGCGATTCGTTTAACGCGCCTCTGAGCAGCTTTCATTCCCATTAAATAAATGCCACAAGCAGATCACAGTTTCAAATCATATTAAACGCTGCGCGGGGGCAGATGAGCGGTGCCTTTGAGTGGATTTTGCCTGTCACTGGCAGGCAACGCGGCGTATACTCGATGCGGCCTCTTCTACGTAACGCATACGCCATGTGAGCCACACGCGACAACGAAAACTTTCGCCCATCAGGTGCCCGGTGTGGGTGGGTGGTGGCGGTGGTTTTAGGGCAGTGAATTTGGGCTAGAGAGTTAGCGAGAAAGGTAAACACTA
Organism: Drosophila gunungcola; assembly: GCF_025200985.1. NCBI lineage: Eukaryota > Metazoa > Arthropoda > Insecta > Diptera > Drosophilidae > Drosophila > Drosophila gunungcola. Next base: position 12,281 of record NW_026453438.1, read on the forward strand.
CGCAATCGCATCGTTGGCAAAGTAAATATTATCCTCGTTCGCCCGGAGCCATGTCCCAGAAAAGTTGGTTAGAAAATGGGGGACATACAGCTAAAGGAAAAATCATTCGGAAGCGTGACTTGACCCAGACATCGAGGGATAAAATCTTTAATTCAGAAATAAGCAAAGTTTTGCACGCGCCTATGCACAGCAGTGGTGAATATAATAGCCCCAAAAAATTACAAAAAAATCAAATTTTTAATTTCAAAAATATTCAATCATTTTTTGTAAACGAAAAAAATCTAAAAAAAAATACAATCCAATTTTTGTACATTAATTATCATAGTAATAAAGAACTTAGTTCATAGATGTGTATTTAATATTTTAACTTGGGTTAAAAACTTTAAATGTAATAAGTTTTGAAATATAGCCCGCACTAATTGCTTTACTCGATTCGTTTGACTCGCTTTTCTATGGAATGGCCCAGTAATAGAGATGGCAGATGGAGATTATAGATAGCAACTACAACTGAAACTGAAGTCGCAATTGAATTCGCATCTACTTCTACTTCCCTCCTCATCGCTCCCCTTTCTCATCAGCATACTCTTTTGATGAGTCGTCATGGAAACTGGCACCGAAAAGTATGCAGCACTCGGTGCGTCTGCGAGCAAGAGAGAGAGGGCGAGAGCTGCCACTGCGTGTGCGCAAGCGAGTCGGCAAGCAAGCTCTGCTACGCCATAACTGTGCGCTAAGGCGATAACGTCAGCTGCTATCTCGCTCTTGCTTAGCTATTTAAAAATATTTATGCATGTGGGTGTGTGGGTGTGAGGTAAAGGTGAGTAAGAACAAGAACATCGACGTCGACTTTGACGTGGCGCTCTTCTCTCTTTGTTGTTGTTGTGGCTGCTATTGCTGTTGTTGTAGGTATTGCTGCTGCTGCACAAGAAGTTATTCCAACGGAGTAACGGCCAATTACGAAACAAAAGAGGGAGCAAGAGGGAGAGGGAGAACGGGCAAAAGAGAGAGAGGAAGCTCCAAATCATATGCTCGCTCAGCTGTGTTGTGTCAGTTCTGCCGGCGTCGCCGTTGGTTAGTCAGTCATCATCAGTGCTTTTTAGAGCTACGTAGAGAACAGACGGCCTTCCCAAAACACACACACAAACCAGCAAACACACACAGGCACACACTGTCACACACAGGCGGCAGAAAACAAAAACAAAGAGCAACAGAGGCGGCGGCAACAACAAGGTGACGATTCAAAAGCAGCGAATTTTGAGCGCCAAAAAAAGAAAGCAACAAAGAGCAATACTTTTTTTCTCAGTGCTTAAGTGTTTATAATTATAGCTCTACGGTACATGTACGTGTGTGCGTGTGCAAGCGTGTAATCAAATACAAATCAGTAAAATAACAAAAATCTTGACGTAATCGCTGAAATGCAAAGCAAACGACACGAAAACGGACAACAATAACAAAGCGATTTGAATTCCTTTTAGTTTTTGTGTGTTTTGGGTTTTTAATTTGCAGCTAACAGCGGACAAAAAGAGACGGAGCGAAAACACACTCGCGTGTTATGTTGTAGTAGTTTTTTTTTTGTCGTGTAGTGCCCGTGTTTGCCGTTATGCAAAGAATTCATTGTTATTAGTCAGCTAACGTCAACAGTCAGCAACAACAAAAAAAAGCCACATCCAAAGCGGGTAAGCGATAAACACAAACACAGGCGAACTTCCCTAACACGTATTTTCCATAACTAAGAAATGCCTTTTTCCCACTATTTTGTATATGTATATAAAAAAGCCCGACGTCCGTAGCTTTAGTTTCTCTTTAACTCGAACTTTGTTACTAGAAAAAAATGGTATTTAAGGGCCGTAGGCACAACAAACAATTTTTTTTACTTAAATGTCCATATTTTGTACAAATCTCAACAAATAATGTACAACTTTTTTGTTGGCATATGGTGGTTTTAGTTATGGAAGTTTCACTGCATGCTAAGGGAATGCGAAAGTGAGAAAGAGAATGCGATAGAGTGAGGGTGGGAGTGCGAGTGTGCATATGCGTGTGCCTAAGTGCAACAACAGACAAAAATGGTATTTAAGGGCCGTAGGCACAACAAACAATTTTTTTTACTTAAATGTCCATATTTTGTACAAATCTCAACAAATAATGTACAACTTTTTTGTTGGCATATGGTGGTTTTAGTTATGGAAGTTTCACTGCATGCTAAGGGAATGCGAAAGTGAGAAAGAGAATGCGATAGAGTGAGGGTGGGAGTGCGAGTGTGCATATGCGTGTGCCTAAGTGCAACAACAAACTTTTTCGAGATTTGGATCCTCAATGGCAGAAAGCGGGAGAGGAAGATCGGTATGGAGTGGATGCGGGATAACAGCAAAGAGTAATGCAAAATGGGCAAAATTATGCTTATCAATGAATTATTAACGAAGAGTGGTGTACGAAGGGGCCGATAGAGCAATGTCGCACACAAAAAAAATTTGAAATTACAATTTGATGATTATATTTAAGATTTTAAGTCTGATGTCCGCAATGTCAATTCCGTATTTGTAAACCTTTAAATTTGATTATAAAAAAATAAACATAAAAATTAATATAAGTTAGGTAAAGAACAAATTTAGAATATATATATAGCGAGTTTTTTTTTCTGTGCAACCTTGTTGCCTTGACAGTGCGATACAAAATCGTTTAGATTCGACGCAGTCGTAAATTAGCGCTGACTAATGTGGGGGAATCACTCGAAAAGTGGAGAGTGGAAAACGCGGAACACAGCTCCATTGCTAAACAGCCCCTTTTCACGAATTCTCACTAATCTTGCACATTTAAAGAGCTCAACTGGTTGGGCCCGTCGTGCATAATTATCCAGCAACTACGCAGACCTGATAACACAAGCTCCCCTTTTAGCTGATAACACACACCGAGAGAAAAATTTGCTAGTGCCTAGAATTTCTTTAAGAGGCATTGTTAACATGTTATTGATGTTACTATTGTTATAGTTATCTGTTTTTTATGCCAATAACAATCCCATTGCTATATATTCAAGTTCTCCTTAACATGACACATTTACATATGCATTCCCTCAAGTAAAAACTATTATAATATTGTGAGTAAATTCAAAACCCTTATACATAAGTACGTCAGTTATTTACGGTTCAAGCATTGGGGGCTTAATCAAATTGTAGGGTGCTATGCTAATCCTGGCGTAGTGCCATGTGCAGTACCCCCCCACCCACCATTCTCTCTCTTTATCTTTCATTGCCGCTCGAGCGGCCGACACCTGTCGCCAATGGCTTTGTCTCGCTTGCACTTCCACTCTCTCCCGCTTTCTTCTGCCTGTTTCTTCTTCTAGTTCTTAGCTTGTTCATGACAAGTAATAACTGTTGTGGATTTTTTTTTGTTTTTGCACATTCATTTAGTTTTTAATTAATTCAGCCAAGCAAATAGCGTTGGAAAGAAAGGGGTAGTGGTGGCGAGGGGCAGGGGTGTTGGGGACCGGCAGAGATTCACGAACACGCTCGCAGAAGGCAAACCAGCACAAATACAAACACCAACGCAGTGGAAACGAGTAAAAATAAATAATGCTGACGTCAATTTTGCGTACGCCAATACACAGTGCAAAAAAAAAGGGGTCGAAATGGGTGCAAGGGGGTGCGGCTAAAGCAAATCGAAAGCCAAAAGCAAAATGTAAAATGCAAAATGCAAAATGCAAACTGATTGGAATTGATTGAAATGCAACAGCAACAACTTTGAGCTTTTTGCTAATGTCAAAAAGCAACAACTAATAGAAACAAAAAAGTATCGAAGCTAAATTACTCTTGTCCAAAAATTGAGTAAAGTTTTTAGAAGTTGTTAAAATGTTTTTACGCTCATTGCCTTATGTATAACTTAAACTAGTAAGCCAAATATCCAACATTTTATTCCCATATAAAAACCAACATTGCGAATGAGTAATATTTTTCTTTATTGCGTTTACACTTGTAGAGAGAATTTGATTTTTTTCGGAAATTTGGAAGTTATATAGCTGTTGTTCTATGTTCAACATCTTCTACTGAAATTAATTTCTGCTTATCGACTGATTGACATTTATATTCATTAAAAAACATTTTTTTTGTCAATTTTTAATTTTAGTCATGTTTTGAATGATCTTTTAAATTCTGGTTTATGACGGTTATTGTTCTGTGCTGGTTAAACAATTTCTGATCGCCATGGAATTTTTATTTGAAAATTTTATTTTAAAGTAAATGTAACTCTTGAATCAATGTTTGCAATATGTAAACGATGTAAAACGAGTCTAGGTGATATAACATTTTTTATTGCTTGTAACCGCCTTAATTCCGAGTTACAAACGATTTTTCTTTTTTTCTGTGTAGGGATGATATGGCACCCAAGGCACCCAAGTTCACAAACCGAATATTTCAAGCAATTTATGGTCAGGCTATTGCGCTGACCGCAGGTGTAAGAAGTATACAGTATAGCGTACTAGAGCGGTATTTACAGTTCCTCTTGCGGGGGACTGGGCAAACTTCATTAGCCAGTGATGTCAGCCGGTGTAAAGGTAATACGGACTACATATGAATATATGTGTGTTCTGGGCAGTGAGTCAGTCGATAGGGTCGTTCAGACAGTCCGGCGTTTTGAGGCATTCAGCCGAAAGAGAGGGCGGTGGGCGATGGGTGGTGGGCGGTACAGGGTTCGTGCGGCGTCGTAATTAATGGCAATTATTATGTCACTCAAAGGGAAGTCGATTGAAAAAGCAGCCTAAATAATGCAAATGGAATTGGAAATTACATTTCAGAACAAAAAAAAGCACAAGGAAACAGTCATTCTCCCACCATTGCGCTAATTAACTATTAATTCAAAGCTGTTGCAGGCTTCAAATAATCCTAAGTCTATTTTCTTACCTCGTTTACGTTTCAAACTCTTGCCGCAGTGACGTCATGGCCAGCGCAAAAAGCCGATAATTATTGGGCTGCAAAGTAATTAGCCGAGAATATCATTTGTGGTAATTGTTTTTTGCACTTTTGTGCAAATGCTGTTTTGGACGGGCTAAAAAAAAGGCTAAACAAACAACAAAATAAAACAACTGCCTTTGCATTAGCAATTTCAAAAAGTTTTTAGTCACGCTAAAAGCCTTCATAGAAAATCATAGAAAAACGTTTTTTTTCCTATCTCTAATGTTAAATTAATTAAATGACAACTACAACTATAATTGTTTAGAAGTGAAACTTTCTAGAACATTTAAAATAAAACTGCTTAGTTAATTTGGTTTGGATTGAAAAATATAAAAAAAAAAGTTTAGTAGAAAATGTATTAAATCCTGACCCATAGTTATTTATTGATATTTGAATCAAAATATCAAACAAAAGTCTAGTATTTAAGTATAGGTTGTAGGCAAACTGAAATACTTTATATCTTTTCGACTTGTTAAACGCTTTAAATAACATAGAATTTAGAATATTTTTTTAAATTTTCCCGCTGGTGCAATCCAAGTTCTGCACCCATTTCCAACCAAGTCAACCCCCATTGTGGTATTTCCGACTGTAGGCCCATCTGGTAATTTGGCACCCTGCAGGAACGGTCACACTTTTTAGCGAGTGAGCGAGCCAGCAATAAGCAAACGATTTTTGCGCAAAAACGGAGTTTATCAATAAATCGTTGCGTGCGATTACATTGGCTGTAGAAAACGCGTTTGTCTCCGCACAGAACCCACAAATCCGCGGCTTTTACATCCCAAAAATTCGCGTTTCCGTGCCGCAAAAAGAAAAAGAACGTAAGCAACGATAACAACAGGCAGCGAGCGAGTGAGAGAGAGAGGGAGAGTGAGCAGTGCGGAGTGTTGTGTGTGTGCGTGCTGCCAACTTGTCGCACCAATTCGCTGCTGAGTAGTGTGTGTGTGGTTCTCCCAAAAAAAAAAAACTTGAAACCTTTGCACAATGCTATAGCAATCCTATCTGGAGTTTTAGGGCTACAGCACCGATTTTCTGTTTAGCTATATATATATATATTTCTGGCTATAGCGACTTTTCAACAAGTTGCCAGCGCAGCGTGCAACGCGCGCACACACACAAACACACACACACGCGCGCGCTAAAACACACGCAAGAGAGAGCGAGAGCGAGCAACAACAACAACAAAAGCCTCTCAGTAGCAACGTTTTTAGTGATGTCATCAGAAAGTAAGTTGATTTTTTCACTGTGTTTTCCTTTTTGTTGCTGTGTTTTTTTTTCCTTTTTTTTTTTGCCTCTTTGCACACACACGCACACACACACATACACACAGACACAGTGTTGTCATGACGTCATTCCACCGAAATACACACGGTGCGGCGGTGTTGTTGATGTTTTTGTTGTTTGTTGGGGGACTGAGTTCCATCAGTCAGCAATCGGCAGCACAATATAATCATCGTCATCACAGCGCACTCGTCATCGGGGCCCCAAAACAAACGAGCCAATCCCGCCCAGAAACCAAATTAGAACCAGAAACTGAATCAGATTCAGAATTAGAATTAGGAAAACCCGAGACCACAGAAATACCAAAATAAACTGAAAAAACAGAAATCCGTGCTATCATCCTTGACAACAATCCCGAAATCCCATTGTAGAAACGTCTTCAAGCTGGCCAAATTGAAGCGGAAACGGTAGCCAAACTGAAGCACTTGTCGGAGAGCGTCTCGGTGCTGCTGAAGATCGCCAGGATCGCCAACATGGACAACAGCATCGTCGAGGAGAACGGCAACTCGTCGGCGGCATCGGGCTCCAATGACGTGGTCGACGTCGTTGCCCAACAAGCGGCAGCGGGCGGAGGAGGAGTTGGTGTAGGAGTAGGAGGAGGTGGTAACCCCCAGCAGCAGCAGCAGCAGCAGCAGCAAAACCCACAGAGTACAACCGCCGGCGGTCCAACGGGGGCGACGAACAATGCCCAGGCAGGAGTCGGCGGAGGAGGAGGAGCGGCCACCGTGCTGACCACCGCCGCCAACTGCAACCTTCAATACCCCATCCAGACGCTGGCGCAGCACGGACTGCAGGTGAGTGTCGGGGTCAGGTGCCTGTCATCATTTTTGGATAGTAAAGCTATATGGAATGTAAGAAACTAACATGGCTCCCAGAAATCTGAGATAGGAATCTAATTTACAAAAGAAAACACGTTTAAATCAAACAATTTCCAAGAATTTCAGTATTTGCCAATTGGATCCGCTTTATGAAGGGGTAACTCTATGGAATTCAAGAAACTGCCAGAAATCTGAGACAGGGAATAGGGATAGCATTGTGTTGGATATCCTAACAATTTTACAATTAAATCTGCTTTACAAAAGGAAAATCCGTTCAAATCAAGCTATTTCCAGGGATTTCAGTATTTTGTCAATTGGATTCGCCTAATGACGGGGAAACTTTATGGAATCCAAGAAAGTTCCTAGGATTAGGATAGTTATTAGGATAGAGAGACAAAGGAAGCTTATTAGAATAACAGTACAGGAATTTCCACAATTCAGGGAAACTTGGCCAGTTGGATCCGCTTTAGGATGGGGAAACTCAGGAAACTAAATTTATTTCAAGGATTTCAATACAGAAATTTCTGAAAACCAATTTGGTGCAGAAACTAAAATTCTAGGAAAGCTCGAAATAACTCTCTCTAATATTTGACTATATATATTTTTTGGAAAATACATACTTCACAGTTATTTAGTATTTATACGCAAGTTCTTCCTTGACATCCAAAACTTAATTTCTAAAAAATATTTTGAATACAGTAATATAGTTATAGAAATAAAATGAAAATGTTTTTATGCCAAAATTAAAGTAATTTTAAAGACTATAAAACTGTATTGAAATCTTAAGGCAGATTTGGAATGTAACAGAGTTTTCCGTTTTCTAATCCAAACTCTCTCCATTAAGTTATTATAGTTAGAGCTTAGAAGCAACAGACAGAAATTAATTATAGCTTGTAAATGAAGTGTTTCGGCCCTGAATACTTTTAGTCCAGTTTGAGCCCATGTTCCAGACCTAATATAATGTTGAAATTCTCGTTTCCCCGCAGGTGCAATCCGTGATACAGGCCAATCCCTCGGGGGTCATACAGACAGCAGCTGGAACCCAGCAGCAGCAACAGCAACAGGCGCTGGCCGCCGCCACAGCGATGCACAAGGTCGTCTACGTGGCCAAGCCGCCCAACTCGACGGTTATCCACACGACACCCGGCAATGCAGTGCAAGTGCGTAACAAAGTGCGTAGCTCGTGGAGCACCCACCGTACAGAACTGTATTAATGATTGCCTCGATTACCTTCAAAACAGATCCCTCCAACCTTTCCGTGTAAGATCAAACCCGAACCTACCACGCAGCATCCGGAGGACAGCGACGAGAGTCTATCGGACGACGATTCCCAGCACCACCGCAGCGAACTGACGCGACGGCCGTCGTACAATAAGATCTTCACCGAGATCAGCGGACCCGACATAAGCGGTAAATCCGGGGGACGACCTCTCCACCTTTAGTCACTCGAACCCACTCGAACCCATCTCTGTCGCTCTTCAAAAAAAAACACTATATATCGCCTAACAACCCAATGCATCGCCGAGCTGATCGCCCCTCATCGTTCATTCCCAAGATGCACTTGCGCCTGGCGTTCGTTCGATCACCCCAGTGGTTTTGGATGATGATCGGCCAGTCCATCAGAACCCATTCATTCCCCAAGTGTTTGTAACCCCATTTTCACATTTCACACCACACATTTTGTACAGTTGCTGTTGGCTAAGTAACACTGAAAACACCAGTTGTAGTGCGCTTAAGCAAAAGATCCATTTAAAAGTCATTAGCTCAAAGGGATAGATTATATACTCTCCATAACTCTATTCAAAAACAGATCCATTAAAGCTTTATAGTCCTTTCTTATGTGGCTTACAAGGCAGATATTTGTTTGGCTTTTTATTAAGTAATTGCAATCTAGTTATAGTCCAAATTTGTCAGCTTCAACATTTTGTCGTAATATTGTTTTATATTGTAAAATTAAATCTTACAAACGCAATAATTTAGAGATTATAGTCACTTCCTTTCATTTCAACCAGAATAGTTATTTATTTTTATTCAGCTTAAAGAATATAGGGTCTGGTGACATACCTATTTTGAATGGTGTTTTTAAGCCAACTAGAATAAACCTAATAAATAGATTTTTATAAAGTCATTATTAAAGAAATAATTTTTGAAACATAAAAAAAAAATAAATAGAATAGAGCTTGAAGATAAAGGAACCTATCGTTATTTTTTTTTGGATCGGTAGTTGTATTTAGGTATAACAAATAGATTGTGAAGAACTTCCCCATTTACTTTCCACACCAGCCAAAGTACTATTAGAAGTCGTACAAATGTAAGCCCCGCCCCTTTTTCGCCGCCCCCTCATTCTCATTTGGTTGATGTTGTTGTTGATGTTGCTTAAACGAAGAGAAAATAATGAAAATGGAACTAAAAGTGGGCAAAAAACTAAAGAATATGACGCGTTGTAGAGATTCCCAGATTTTTCAATTCCTGTAAATAATAAACCTCACACACACACAAAAGCACCCTTTCACCAACTCACACACCCATACACAGGGAGAGGACAGCAATAATAATCAATGGAAAAAGCTATATTTACTGTAATTTAGCCATTAAAATTGTATTATTGTTGCCGTCTCCTCCCCCTCTTTCTCTATATTCTTCGCCCCCGCCCACTCGCTCTCTCTTTCGCTATCTTTGCCCCCCTTTCTTTCGCTCTCTGTCGTTGTTGTTGCTGTAATCGCTGTTGTTGTTGTTGTTGCTGTTGTTGTTACACACACAACCCATCATGCAAAAAAAAGAAAAGAATTTAATAATAAATCAAAAGTACAACCAACCTCTCTCACCTAACAGTATTTTAACCGTTAACAAAAAGCTACTCTCTCCACTCTCTTCGACTAACCTATACTCTACCTATCTCGCTCGCTCGATCGCCGCTCTCGCTCGCACTCACCCACTCAAGTTCATTAACCAAACCAAATCAATTCAAATCCGTTCGATTACTCAAAACTTTCGATTGAAAACTGGACAATGGAAAATATGTTTTTCTTATAATTTGTATTGTTGTTTTTTTTTCATTGTTTTCTTTTCGAACGCCTTCCTCCATCCAACCCAAAAACAAATCTCAAAATTAATTATGTCCTGAACAACAACCGCAACAACAACAACAACAACTCAACAACAATCGACAACCAAATCCCCGATCCGAATTCGAATCGGAATCGCAATCAAAATCGAATCGAATCGAACCCGGTCCCAGGCGCATCGCTTCCCTTGTCCGACGGCGTGCTCAATTCCCAGCTGGCGGGGAGCGGAGCGGGGGGCAATGCGGCGAACAACTCCCTGATGCAGTTGGATCCCACGTACTACCTGACCAATCGGATGTCCTACAACACCAGTAATATAGCCTCGGTCCAAATTGATTTGTAGAATTTGTAGATAGGCTTTAAACTCAGCAAAGCAATAGTACCCGGAACCTTTGTAAATCGAACTGTGGACTACACAGAATGTTTTATTTGTCAATTAAACTTTAACCGTATGTTGGTGAAATCCTGCTTTTCAAGATTTTGTTATCGATTATTAGTCATCGATACCATTTTTATTATTTATTGCTTATTAACCCAAGTCAATTTTAATTGAAAAATGAATTAATTCTTTTTTTTTATATACAAAATTAGCCATGAATGATTTTTTTTAAGTTATAAGCACTTAAACCTCCCCATATTCAGTATGAATGATTTCATATCGATACTACTTTGAATGTTAATTGTTTATCAAAAAGACAATCAACTCAACCATTGAACTTATTAAATTTTTTGTTTTTTTTTTTTATCTTGTTTTGAAAATTAGCCAAACAAATTTTTGAAAATTATGTGTAAACATTTAAACTTACCAATTTTCATGGTGTATGATAATTATAAGAAAACTTTTAAACGTTTTAACCAATACTAATTGTTTTTTTTTTTTCATTATAATCTTTAAAATCGCATTTATTTTGTGATCACCATAGGGTACTGAACTAAATAATAGGTAACAAAAATTGTTTTCTATCGAAAAGAGAGAATTAAATTCAGTTCGAGTTACAGATGGTTCCACTGGGAATAGTAATGACATAGTACTAATGACATTCTCTTGTACCCTTGGTTTTTGCAGACAACAGCGGGATAGCGGAGGATCAGACCCGTAAACGCGAAATCCGGCTGCAGAAGAACAGAGAGGCGGCGCGGGGAGTGCCGGCGCAAGAAAAAGGAGTACATCAAGTGCCTGGAGAATCGAGTGGCGGTGCTAGAGAACCAAAACAAAGCGCTAATCGAGGAGCTCAAGTCGCTCAAGGAGCTCTATTGTCAAACCAAGAACGATTGAATGTGGGCGGGGCTCTGGCGCCGCCTGCGCCTCCGCCTCCAGTTACGGTTACGGTTACGGCTGCGCTGCGGTTCCGTTCTGCATCTGGAACTGGACAACGCCCGACAGCAGCGATGGATCGATCCTCCCCGTTGGCCGGCCGCATATCATGATTTATATACGTATAGGATGCTATATGTGGTAGCGTGTACATTAAATGTATGAAATGTATACTATATACTATATACTTTATACTATATATTGTATATTGTATATTGGATGTGAGGGATCGTGTTGTCGTTAGGACACAGACGGACGGACGGACGGATAAACCTGCTGCCGGACGGACGGACAGACGGACGAGCAGAACACACAATGTAATTATGTTTATAATTTAAAGATGTAATATTATGTTTATGATTTAGTTTATGCCTTAGTTTATTTGCTAATTTAACGATACTGAAGTTTACCTACGAACATGATGTGTTTCTGTATCCTAAGCCTTTTACTCTTCGGATTCTATACTTCCCTATACCTATACCTATACCTATACCTACCCTACCCCCTTTTGTAATTAAACTTTTTTTGTTTTAACTAATTCGTAGTTATTGCAGGACGGACGTGCGTTGTCTAGCGAAAGTGTTTTTTCTTAGCGAATTGTTGTAAGCCAATATGTCAGGATATAGTCAACCAACCCAACCAACCCAACAACCCAACCAACCCAACAACCCAACCCATTAAACCAACCCCTCCCCCAACGGATATGCAGATAGGAAAGATATATAGTTAGGAAAGAGCGAAGGCGGCTGGCTGATCTAGAAAAATGGTTTTCTGAGCCTCCCAAATTAAAATTGTTCAAAAATCGCAGGATTCACTTGGTTTATGTATGCGTGAATGTACGTGTGTGCCGCCCAAATGTAACTGTAAAACTAGGTTTTAATCGCACAATCCATATGGGATTTGATCATGGAATTATAAACTATTCGAAACACTTTGTTACATAATTTTAAACGAATCGAAAGCGAAAGCGATAATTCTATATACTATATGCGTAGTTAGCGAACACATTTTGTATTTCGAGGATCTTGTTTTGGAATCGGAGAGAGAGATATATAGGGTCGAATCATCGAAGATGGAGGACTTTTGGCCGGAACACACGTATATCCATTTATATATATATGTATATGCATTATAAATATATAAAGCAAACACTCTTGTTATCTCTTGTGATCAACTCAGTTGTTGTTATGAATGATATAGAAAACAGACGAAAAATACGATAAATTATTGATGAATTCGGGATCGGGTTTGGAATCGAAAACGGGGAGACAGAGACAGAGAACGAACTTTTTTATCTAGCGTAGCGCAACGGAAACAATGTCAAAATGAAAACCGGAAACGGAAATAAAACCATAAGAAAACATGTATATCTCTCTATTTTTGATGTCCGAATCAAAACTTCTGAAAAGAGGAAATAACATAAAAAAAAAGCAGAGAAGCAGGAAAAAAGGGAACGCGAATTCAAAGAGCAGCTTTTTTTGGCCAAGTCAGAGGAGGGGAACGCAAACAAAAAACAAAAACGGAAATAAAACAAACAAAAGTTGCATTCAACAAAGTAAATAAATATTTTTATTGTCATTGCATAATTCTTAAGCTAGTAATTTTAATATCTAAATCGTAAGCGCGGAAAAACAAAGTAAATGTAAACAAATGAATAAGCCACAGCCCGAAAAAGGAATTCATAAATTCATAAATCGAGAACAGAAACCGAAACTAAAACAAAGGTAAAAACAAAAACAAACTGAAACGGAAACGGAAATGGAAAATAAAAAGCAAGAGAAACACAAAACAAAAATCTGTAGAAATTACAATATTGTTATAAATATTTGTCTCAATGAGAAAACAAACAAAAACAACCAACAAACAAAAGCAAAACAAACCAACAACAAAGAAAATATACATTAAAAAAAAAATCAATAAAAACTATTTGAAAATAAAAGTGCGTTTTGTATTCAAGGGTTACTAATTTTAAAAATATTGAAATATTAATGTTCAAATACAACATGGTATATTTTTTGGAGAAATTTTCGCTTATTTAAACTTAATATCACGATTGTTCCTAATGGGCTTGCATGAGTTAAACTTTTATTTAACGTAACGTATTTTTTTTTTTAATAAAGATAAAAATTCACTGTTGATTTTTTAATACAGCAAATAATACAGATGTACAGCAAAGGATTTTATTTTAATTGTTAAAAACTAAGGCTTTTAAAAAACTAATATATACAGAAATTGCATTTTTATATCTGAAAATATATAGATTGGTAACTTTTACAGTGAGTTGTACGGAATAGTCGTTTTATTTCCACTTCTTTATAAATTAAATAGTAAAACTACTTTTATATACAAAAAGGTAGTAATTATTGATTAGATTTTATATATATGAGTCATCAAAACTATGCCATATGAGTATATTTATTTTTCCTGCCATTCTACCCTATTTCATGGCCACGTGTTCTATCTATCTCACTCGAAATCATGAGCATTTCACTTTATCCTGGGTCCCAAATTGAAGTTGCGCCAGTGCATCAGTTTCACAGAACGATTTAATATTAAGTACTTCACCCAGCACACACACACACACACATACAAAAACTACGAGATACGAAGAGATACAAAAGTACAAAAAATTGATGCGGTATGATTAGAGATGATTACAAATATTAATACGTGTGGATCAGTCATGGCAAGTATATGGGCTAGCATCCTACCCATATCTGTTCTACGAGAGGAACAGGTAGAGGACGAAGGTGGCCACGCCGATGTAGTGGCTCAGATAGCCCGCCTGTTGCCAGTGCCAAAGGAAGTTGTCCGCCTCCTCGCCGAACTCGAGGGCATCGCCCACCAGGACCACGCCCAGATAGGCCAGGTGGAAGATGGCCAGCGCCGTGAAGGCCAGATTGGCCATGCCCACCAGCCAGCTGGAGATGGAGTTCCAGCCCCGCTTGCTGGGGCAGTGGCCATAGCGACACCGCTGCCTTCCCGGGCAGTGATTCGCCGAGATGCAGGCATCCAGGGCGGTGGCGAGGTGACGCCTCAGCAGGGATTCGCCCTCGGCGAAGACGGCCAGCGAGATGAGCACCAGGTAGATGCGCAGATCCATGCCGTGCAGCAGGCTGGACACCAGGTAGGTGCAGAATACGGCCAGCAGGATGCGTCCCCTGGAACTGCTGCTGGCGTCCAACTTGCTGGGAGCGTAGATGTACCGCTTGAGCCACTCGTGCATGGGAATGTTCCAACTCCTGACCAGCGAGCTGATCGACCTGGGCCACTCGATCCGCCAGGGCTGCGCCACGAGCGGACCAAGCAGATCCGACTCCTTGCTGCTGGCTCCGATCCCATCCAATCGCTGATCCGAGGCCACCAGCAGCGCCTGCGCCATGATGCCCACAAAGTAGTGGCTGCTGCGCACGCTCAACGCATCCCAGTACATGACCAGGAAGTGGGAGCTGTCGCCAAAGAAGTCACTCAGCGCGGGCGCCACGCAATTGGACACGATGACGGCCAGGATGCAGAGCAGGGCGTTGGGCACCAGGCGACGCAGGCTAACCAACCAGCCGTTCCGCGGCACCAGGCAGTCCATGTAGCAGGCGAAGCTCACCCAGGGACCCAGGGCGCAGGTGGCCGGGCTGTAGATGTAGCCCAGATAGGCCAGCGGACCGGGAATCCTCGCCTGCAGCTGTGGGCCACCACCAGCACTGCTGGCTGTAAGGTCGAATCCCAGCGAGATTAGCTTCATGTTGACCACCATCTGGATGCCGCGCAGCTGGGGCCAGTCGCTGCGGCGGCGCCAAATGAGCAGCTCGTAGAGGAATTGGCTGCCCACGGTGAGGATGGCCAGGAGGCGAGCTCCGCGGCGACCCAGTCGCAGCAGCTGGAGCAGCAGGTAACCCACGGCGGCCAGCAGGAGAAGCAGCAGCAGGCGGTGGCCCAGGGAGCAGTGCAGCAGAACCAGGCCGCAGGCGCAGTGGAGCAAGTGCAGCGGCGCCAGGCTGGTGAGGCGTCTGCGCTGCGAGTACAGCAGGCACAGGAGGCGGCACAGCAGGCAGAGGAGCAGCATGGGCGCCACGTACTGCAGCACCTGCAGCAGCGACGGCTCCACGCAGTTCTTCAGCGTCTCGAGCAGGCCCAGCACTCCATAGCCGTCCAGCAACTCCTCCTCCTCGCCGCCCACATAGTAATCCTCCTCCTCCACGTCCACCTCCGCTGCTTTTCCGTAGGTGTAGTCCAAGCCGACCGCCTCCTCATCGAGCTCCTCCTCCTCGTCCAGATCTATGTAGTCCGATTCCTCCTCAAAGTACTGGTAATCCATGGCCGGCCATTCAACGCCAATCCAATCAAGGGGAATCAAGGAAAAACCCGGCAATCCGGAGGAGCAACAAATCTATGCCATAAATATACCACAGAATATATACCGAAAAATACCAGAAGTGCGGCTCTCGCTTTTTGGTCTTTCGAACAGGGCGGGCACTTTAGCTATTTTAAAGCCAAATCAGTCAATAAACACTTTATAGTCTGGGTATTCCATAGACTCTTTAATCCATTTAATTAAAAAGCGTGGCAGCTCTGTAATCTATTACTATTGTAGTATAGTATACATATAACATTAAATTAGGAGGCATAATTTTCCTTTGCTTTTAAGTCTACCAATAGTTTTAAGCCCTAATTAACCAATAAAATATGTATACAAAATTTCTTTTTAGTCCCAACAATTTCTTAATCATTTTTTTATTTTAATTTTATAATAATTGAAACCATAATCAAAAAACAACAAACTGTATACAAAACATGTTTTGAAGTTTGACAATTCAACAGGGACTCAAAAATTTCATTCAGTCGTTTTGGGAATACCCTAAATTTTTCGAAAAGATCCGCCACTTTAGCTATTTAACAGCCAGAAATTATGTCAACTGTATCATTGTGGCCATCTGTCAAGGCAAATTTAGTGCTGACAAAACGGTCACACTCTCCTGATAGTAAATAAACTATTTTCTGAATTTGCCAAGTAAAACCTATAAAATTATAAAAAAAAATGACGCGCCATGCCCGCAACTGCACGGCCGGAGCCGTTTACACGTACAACGAGAAGAAGCGCGATGCGGCGGAGTCCGGCTACGGGACAAATGCGCAGCGTTTGGGAAAGGATTCGGTGAAGTCCTTCGACTGCTGCTCGCTGACGCTGCAGCCCTGCCGTCGTCCGGTGGTCACCAAAGATGGCTTCCTGTTCGACAAGGAGGCCATCCTGCAGTACATTGTGACCAAGAAGAACGAGTACAGCCGCCGGCTGAAGGAGTACGAGCGTCTGCGTCGCGCGGAGGAGGAGCAACTGAGCCAGGAGGCCAACAGCAAGCAGCAGGCGCGCATGGAGCGCTTCGTCAATGCGGAGAAGCCAGCGATGACTCCCGCCCACTCCTCTGCCGTTGGCGAGAAGCCCTCCACCTCGGCGGCAGCCACATCCTCATCCTCCTCCGCCACCCCCTCCTCCAGCTCATCCAGCTCCTCCTCCATATCCAACATGACCAACGGGCACGAGAAGAAGCTGCCCAGCTTTTGGCTGCCCTCCGAGTGTCCCAATGCCGGGTGGCCAAGGCCCAGAAGCCGGATGCCACCATCTACTGCCCCGTGTCGCAGCAGCCGTTGAGGGTCAAGGATCTGATCGATGTGAAGTTCACGCTGCTCAAGGATGGCGACTCCAAGCGATCGCTGATCGCCAAGGAGGCGCGCTACATGTGTCCCATCACCCACGACGTGCTCAGCAATGCGGTGCCCTGCGCCGTGCTCCGACCCACGTTAGTTCTCGACGGGATTACGCTTACTTTACTACTTTAATAACTTTGTCTCAATTTCCATTTGCCTTCAAAAAAGTGGCGATGTGGTGACCATGGAGTGCGTGGAGCGGCTGATCAGGAAGGACATGATTCATCCGCTCACCGATCGCAAGCTCAAGGACAAGGACATCATTCCCCTGCAGCGAGTGGGTATCATTTTGATACACCTTTTTACCAGTACTAATCCCGCTCCACTTTATTTTACAGGGCGGCACTGGCTACGCCACCACCAACGACAATCTGCAGGCCAAGGAAAAGCGACCCATGCTCCAGGTCTAAAGCGAGTATAGCTCATTCCTTCAAATACAAATAAAAAATCATCGACATAGACGCATTTTTAGCAATAAAGCAATAGATTCATTTGGATATTGGTCTTTCTTTAACCAAGTTACATCGTAAAAGCTGTAAAAAAAGGCTTTTATTTGTCAAATCTCTTAAAATTATTTAAAATTCCGGTTTTATATCAAAACTATAGTAAATAGTATAAGAATATGTCGCCAGATGCACATAACACTCACTCTTATGGCTATGCGTCGTACTTTGGACCCTTTTAAAAAAACGATTTTTGAATACTTACCTCGTCATAAAATTTCCAACCGCATGGCATTCGCAGCTGAAAATGTATATTTGCAAATGTTTTGGAAATTCAAATGCAAAGGTTAAGTTACTTTTTTGACAGTAATAAGATATATAAACGCCAAATGGGTATCTATGAGTACATAAACTATCAATTATTACTTAGTTCGTAACTTCAACATCTGATTCCAGCACTCTTTGGATTGTTTCTGCCATAAAAGCAATGCAAACATAAGATACATTGTGCATTATGTTGAATACGCTTATGTTTACCCAATAAATAGCTGATGTTCGCCACCATATTGATAATTAATTTATGAATAAAATGTGGTGTTTATTTTCAGGTTTGGAACTTGTATTTCAGATATGGCAAGCTTCGCTAATCGCTAATAGCCCCGTGCAAATGAAAATACTGCCTGCTTGGGGTTAAGGTATAATATATATTCTTTATGCATAGGTGTAACGTGTAATGTAAATTGAAGAAGTTGCGGCTGGCGGAATGCGGGCGGTAGGCCGAATACGTCGTCTAGAT
>NW_026453439.1:0-30501 GCF_025200985.1 Drosophila gunungcola
ATACAGATACAGATACAGATACAGATACAGATACAGATACAGATACAGATACAGATACAGATACAGATACAGATACAGATACAGATACAGATACAGATACAGATACAGATACAGATACAGATACAGATACAGATACAGATACAGATACAGATACAGATACAGATACAGATACAGATACAGATACAGATACAGATACAGATACAGATACAGATACAGATACAGATACAGATACAGATACAGATACAGATACAGATACAGATACAGATACAGATACAGATACAGATACAGATACAGATACAGATACAGATACAGATACAGATACAGATACAGATACAGATACAGATACAGATACAGATACAGATACAGATACAGATACAGATACAGATACAGATACAGATACAGATACAGATACAGATACAGATACAGATACAGATACAGATACAGATACAGATACAGATACAGATACAGATACAGATACAGATACAGATACAGATACAGATACAGATACAGATACAGATACAGATACAGATACAGATACAGATACAGATACAGATACAGATACAGATACAGATACAGATACAGATACAGATACAGATACAGATACAGATACAGATACAGATACAGATACAGATACAGATACAGATACAGATACAGATACAGATACAGATACAGATACAGATACAGATACAGATACAGATACAGATACAGATACAGATACAGATACAGATACAGATACAGATACAGATACAGATACAGATACAGATACAGATACAGATACAGATACAGATACAGATACAGATACAGATACAGATACAGATACAGATACAGATACAGATACAGATACAGATACAGATACAGATACAGATACAGATACAGATACAGATACAGATACAGATACAGATACAGATACAGATACAGATACAGATACAGATACAGATACAGATACAGATACAGATACAGATACAGATACAGATACAGATACAGATACAGATACAGATACAGATACAGATACAGATACAGATACAGATACAGATACAGATACAGATACAGATACAGATACAGATACAGATACAGATACAGATACAGATACAGATACAGATACAGATACAGATACAGATACAGATACAGATACAGATACAGATACAGATACAGATACAGATACAGATACAGATACAGATACAGATACAGATACAGATACAGATACAGATACAGATACAGATACAGATACAGATACAGATACAGATACAGATACAGATACAGATACAGATACAGATACAGATACAGATACAGATACAGATACAGATACAGATACAGATACAGATACAGATACAGATACAGATACAGATACAGATACAGATACAGATACAGATACAGATACAGATACAGATACAGATACAGATACAGATACAGATACAGATACAGATACAGATACAGATACAGATACAGATACAGATACAGATACAGATACAGATACAGATACAGATACAGATACAGATACAGATACAGATACAGATACAGATACAGATACAGATACAGATACAGATACAGATACAGATACAGATACAGATACAGATACAGATACAGATACAGATACAGATACAGATACAGATACAGATACAGATACAGATACAGATACAGATACAGATACAGATACAGATACAGATACAGATACAGATACAGATACAGATACAGATACAGATACAGATACAGATACAGATACAGATACAGATACAGATACAGATACAGATACAGATACAGATACAGATACAGATACAGATACAGATACAGATACAGATACAGATACAGATACAGATACAGATACAGATACAGATACAGATACAGATACAGATACAGATACAGATACAGATACAGATACAGATACAGATACAGATACAGATACAGATACAGATACAGATACAGATACAGATACAGATACAGATACAGATACAGATACAGATACAGATACAGATACAGATACAGATACAGATACAGATACAGATACAGATACAGATACAGATACAGATACAGATACAGATACAGATACAGATACAGATACAGATACAGATACGATACAGATACAGATACAGATACAGATACAGATACAGATACAGATACAGATACAGATACAGATACAGATACAGATACAGATACAGATACAGATACAGATACAGATACAGATACAGATACAGATACAGATACAGATACAGATACAGATACAGATACAGATACAGATACAGATACAGATACAGATACAGATACAGATACAGATACAGATACAGATACAGATACAGATACAGATACAGATACAGATACAGATACAGATACAGATACAGATACAGATACAGATACAGATACAGATACAGATACAGATACAGATACAGATACAGATACAGATACAGATACAGATACAGATACAGATACAGATACAGATACAGATACAGATACAGATACAGATACAGATACAGATACAGATACAGATACAGATACAGATACAGATACAGATACAGATAAAGATACCCAATACCCAATCGATCGATTTCTTGGGACGGTGTCTCAATGGGTTCAGATAAGGGCACTTGTGGGAGCCAAGACCCCGATATCGATGCTGATAACTGGTGTATTGTTTGCTTAATTGATTCGATTTGCACAGAAGGTATATAGTATATATACTATATATATGATATTGTAGAGTCGCTGTTTTTATGGCTATTTATTTGAATTATAAAGTCTAGTTTTTAAGTAAATATATTTAGGACCGTAATCATTATAAGTGATATATAAAACATAACCTTTTAATAATTACTTTTGGGATAAAAAATTACTCCAAAAACTTGCTTACTTACTTACTTTTTTTGTGTAGCATTCTTGCAAGAGATTGTTTTTCCTAGCTTAAAAATCAACACCGGCAAAAAAAAAATGTAATTCAAAAACATTTTTTTTTTATTTATTAAGAAAAAAAGTATAAAAAAATTTAATTCAGTTGGGTTTTTTTGTTTGTATTGATTTGCTTAAACAAACAATCTTTTTCGTTAGCAAAATTTTTGGATCGAAATAATATTGGTCAAAATATAATCAGTTTTGTTTAATTGGTCAAAACAATAATAAATATTTTAACTAGGCAGCATATTTGTTTCATACTTTCTACATTTTGTATTTGTTTGCTTTGTCATAGCTGTCAATCCGGACTCCAATACTAAATCGTATATCAAATATGTATTTCAGGCAGCGATGTCCCGAGTTTTCCGGCAGTTGTAGCTCCCTCTGCAGCTCCAGTTCCGATCTGAGTCGTGTGATAACCTGTTCCCAATTCAGGCGAGGTAAGTTCATAGCCCCGCATCCTTATGAAGTAAGTCCCTACCTACCTAATAAATCCTACCTAATAATGCAGTTCGACGGCTTGACCGCACTCGAAAAAAGGAAAAGCTGCTAAAGGTAGTTCACTATGACGTAGATGGGCCCTACTATATCCCAGTGGTAAGTCTACAAATGAATATTACCAAATTGAAATCTAAAAAAACATACATGCAAAAGAACATACATATGTACATAAATACTTTTATGGCCGGCCAACTTAAATGGTACACCAGGGCGCTCTGTTCTCGTGAAAAACCTCAGTAATCTCGATGGGAAAGCATTGCTAGTACGGTTCGTAAATCATTACAGCTGGATAGATTTATGGCAGCCTGGGAAAGTCCCACAAATTACTCGAAGTCGTAAAGAAAACAAACACAGATAACCGGCACTTGGCACTCGTTCATTCTGATTGTTAGAATGGGAATGTGATCGAACCGAGATAAGTTCGATCCGGACTAAGAATATTTGCTAAGCACAAGGGAAAACGACAGGGATAACCAATCGAATAGCCACAGATAATGTAGATAAACACAAGGTATCGTAAAGTAATAGATAAGAAACGTTTTCGAAGAAACATAAGTAGGGTTAGTGTAGGTGTAAAAAAAAATGCTTTAATTTAACAATATAAATAAATATTAGAGAAAAAAATCGAAATTCGACTGATTAATATGAAATATGATCATAAGACCTTAAGAAAAATCTACCTAAAAGATATTTGGTTAATTACATTACCTTTGCAAGCGTTGTAAAACAAGCGAAGAAAAATAAATTAATTTTTTTTTCATTTTACTTAATTATGATAGACTGCTTGGATGGTTGGATGACTATTTATAGGTTCAATTAAAGCAGGTTATTACTAAGGATAGGCATTAACTTCTATGAACATCAATTTATGTAACATTCCTTAACAAAAGCTAAACAGTTGCCACAATAAACAATGTATTTAAAGATAAGTTCCTGCAAACCTCCTGCAAAAACAAAGAGACACATTTTAAATAGGTAAGCGAACAGCTGTTCCCTCACCAAACACAGTCATACAATCCAATAATGTCAATCGGTGGGCTATGCCACCCACTTGTTCAGAGAGAAGAGATTCGTCGTTCAAAAGCTTTTTGTAAAAGAGAGGAACACCCCTATCCCCTATACTAAGAAGAACGTCCCTGCATTTGCAATGATCTCCGAAAAATAAGAGAACGATGATGTCCTAAGTATTTAATAATAATACTTAGTTTAAGCCGAGTAGATATGATTATGAGCATTCACGATGACTCACCATGATTCCATTGCTATATTTGCATCAATGTGGTATAAATCCAATTGTTATACATATTTTGTGTAAGGTAGTGGAGAATAAAAAAAACGTCATTCCATGTTATTTGTCTAATAATAACTTTTGGTTTTAAACCATTATTATCATCATATCATAATAAAAGCGGATGGATAATAGCATCATTAACTAATTAAATTAATCGATTCTATGATCTGAGAACTTTAAATTGTAATTATAGTGTGAATAAAAAAAAAGATTTAGTTAAAATGTAATTACTTTCTTAGATACAGCTTTAAAAGTATTTTTAGCCTTATTTTTGCTTACAACTTTATTAAACTCATAAATAATACGATTATTATGGCTTGGAAATTAACCGTGAAATACATTTTTAAAGGTCACTTCTCAATACGGAGCTTAAATTTATTAACAACCTTTTTTACACATATGTAACTCTATTTGGTCCAACGCTTACTATTCTTAAATATTTGAACCAAGTAATCAAATTTCGCTGAGTGTGGAGAGCGCAGCTTAAAGCGAGAGCAAAGCTTAACTCTCTGATGCTCTCCTCTCAACCACCTGTTTATCTAAAAATTTAATTTGGTTTTTGTTCTTGCTCGATTTGTGTTTTTATTTTGTTTTTTGTTTGTTTTTTTTCTCTGCCAACGTCAACTGCGCTTGGGGCTCAAGTTTAAAAGCGCAGCTTGCAAATGGGCAGAGCATCATTTATCGTCGGCCAGCGACGACGACGATCGCTTTACGATCCCCCCCTCAGTCCCTTTCACCTGTTTTTCTGTTAATTTGTTTATTTTTTATTTACTTTTTTTGGCAAATAAAATCAGTGCAAAAAAACCATACCTTTTTGTCAAAACGTGTGCGTGTGTGATTTCTGTTTCACCGAATTTTCGGGGGTACTTCGATAAAATTCCAAAGTGACCAGCGATTCGGCGACTTTTGTGCACTCATTAAAGCGCAATTAAAAAGTAACCACAGCCAATGCCAAAATGGAAAAGCAAGTAACCAACGGTAAAAACGGACAAAAAGAGGAGCCCAATTCCCAAAATGGGGTAAGTGGGGAAAAAGGGTTTAAAAAAACGGTAAACGGAATGCCAAATAAGGGATCCAAAAAAAAGAGAGAAGAGAATCAAGAACTTCACATCGGGTTGAGCATACATTTGCAACTTTTTACAAAAACAAAAATGATGTTTCTTGCATCTAACTGGTATCTATGTACTTGTTTTAAATTGCCCTCTTACTTTTTCTTTCGGTGTGAAGAGAAAAGAAAAAAGGGAGAACAGCTACTTATCACTTTCAGTTGTCAATTGAGAAAGTACAGTGCACACAAAAGGCATACACATTAGTGTACTTGCAATGGTCGTTCGAGAAAAAGAGTAATAAATAAGAAGCTGCTGCGAACTCACGAAGTTCCAATGACTTTTCTTCTTCTGCTGCCTCCCCCTTCTTTCTTCTCCCATTTCATTACTTTCTTCTGCCGCCAAGGCCACTGATCGCAGTGGCAGCGCAGTCGACCTTGAACGCCCCCAGCGATCGAGAAATGTGTGTCAACCGAATCGAGATCCTTTTATTGCCCGCAAATTTATTGAATTAATCGTCGAGTGTCAGAATCAAAACGAGAATCAAAGAGGTTTGAGGTTTTCAGACGGGTCGACCAATGAATACCTTTTAGGTGCAAAATGTTAACCAAATCATTTGGAATTTAACGAAGCAGAGACCATAACGCCAAGCCATTGTATTGCATAGTTAATTATTTATTATACCATTTTGACTACAAATAATTTGTCGCATGAAACCCATCATTTAAATTGCGTATTGCGTTTAATTTAAATGGGCTTAAATACTGATTACACTTAAAGATCATTATTAAATTATTTTATATATATAATATGGTGGAACTCTTGAGGTCATTACGGTAAAAGATGTCTTGATTTTATCAAATTTCAGTTTTTAAGAATTTAAGTTATATAATAATAACAAGTATCATGCATATTAATTGAATTAAATTGCATATTAAACATGAAAACAATTCCGAATAGTTAAAATTATTAAATGAATAATTAAAAACCGCAAAGAAAAAAACACAGTGAAAAACATTTGAATTGAGTCTGAAATAATCGGATTTACTACTACGTATTTTATTTACCAGTGATGGATTCAGTTTTTGGTATAGTATATTACTACTACGTATTTTGAGTTTTCGGTATAGTGTATACCCCTGCTACAGTACAGGGTATTTGGTCGATACTGACCCACTTTGCTGGTCGGGCCACGCGAATGCATTTACCCCGAGAGTTCCCGGCTATAGGCTGAAGATTCAGTCTAGACAAAGCTGAGACTATCAGCTGTGGCTCTGATCTCACCATCTTACACACTGGGTTCCCTTCGATCCCAGCCCCTTGGCCACTCTCCAGTCTCCAGTCTCCACTCTCCACCGATCTGATCCGATCCGATCCGATCCTCTATTGTTTGTTAATTTATTTGCCTACGCTTAACAACTGTTACTGCCCCAAAGGGGCGTTACGGGGGCGGAAGAAAGGGAAGAGAAGAAAGACGGGTGGCAAATCGAACTTTAAAGCTCGGGGCCAGCGTCGGGGAATTCTTAGTTCGATACCGAACGCTGTCTCCGACAGACAGCGAGCTCAAGATCTGTGGGCATCCAAATAAAGTGAAGTCCCATTGGAGACTAGGCCAGATTTGAAGCCAAACCAAACCAAACCAAACCAAACCGATCCGAAAAAAGAAATAGATAAAGCCCAACTTTAGCGTTACATAAAGCCACTATAGTCATGGCATTTGTCGGCAATGCAGTTGTTGGCCCGGAGAATGGCAAATCATCAACGGTGAGTCGAGGAAATCGGGGATCGCAAAGGGGCAATTCAACTACTACCAAATTGGGTACTTGGCCTGGGCGCAAGTGCTGTGCGCAGAATTCTCAATCATCAATGGATCACCTGCCCAAACCCAGTCTGGCTGACAGGTGGAGGTACTCCGTATAGTGGTCGCTAGTTTTGTGCGGACCAAAACCCGTTTGCATTCCGTTGCTCACCTTGGCCAAGAGACGCGGCAAATCAAAACAAAAAGCCAAACATCAAAGCATTAAAAACTAACTAAAAAGCCAGGCAAAACAAAACAAACACAACAAAATCGAAAGCTTAATGAAAACGAGACGTAGTGACGACGAAAGCCGCATTACCATGAGAATGTGTATGGAAAAGCCCATCTTACCTATCCGAACCCAAAAATACCCTGTACTGATAAATAATATAATTATCAGATTTATTTATTTAAGTTAAATGTAAAATGCAAATTAAACTGGATAGCTTAATATTAAAGTATTTAAATGAATGTAAAAACTATTAGATTTAATTGCATTTTATTTAATATACATTTGGTTTAAATTTAAATTAAATTCACAGGTATTAAAATCAGTTCCGAAAGTAGTCCAATACAAAGTTGTAGTATTTTATTAATTAAAAGCCGCAATAACAGTGTAACCAAATGTTCTCATAGTGACATTCTGAAAGTTCCCCCAAGCTGAGTTCAATTGAGGATCTTGTAGGAGTTCCGTAAAACCGGAAATTTTAGCTTTACATAGTTAATACAAATGAGTAATTCTTTCCATATAATACTTTTCTAAATCACTAATAAGCTTTAAAGTGTTATCAATACATTTAATGACATAGAAAGAAATTATGTAGTTATAAGGTTTTATTTATGATGTTCGAGACTTTATAAGCAGGTTAAGAGTTACAAGCTTTGCATAAAATATTTAGTTAACGACACAGTTCTTTTGTGATAATAATTCAGAGAAGTATGCAAAAAAGCTATTTGTATAGTGAAACAAAGTTAAGTGGCAGTTTTTAGAAAGTTTTTTGTCTGGAGGTCTGGCAAATCCAATATGCACTTAAAATTTAAAAACCTTTTTCACTACGAGCGTTGAGTGAGTTTCAAGCGAAGTAGAAAATTGCACATATTCCCAATGGCTGGAACTTGGAGACATCGATAAGAAGAGGCAAAGATAGGGCTGCTATCTGATAAATAAAAATGTGTGTGACTTGGGGCCAATTAGATTCAGATAGCTAAATGTTCTTCTCGTCCTCTGTTGTTTTAGGCAACTCCGTATCCCAAGTCGGTGGCCTTCATCATCAGCAATGAGTTCTGCGAACGCTTCAACTACTATGGCATGCGAAGTAAGTGATTTCCGTATAATTAACTCTGAGCTGTCCTATAACCCTATAATACCCCAGCTATTCTGGTGCTGTATCTCACCAACAAGCTGGGCTACAATGAGGAGACCGCGACGGTACTGTTCCACACGTTCACCATGCTGGTCTACATATTCCCCCTCATCGGAGCTCTGATCGCCGATGGCTGGCTGGGGAAGTACAAGACGATACTGTATCTGTCGCTGGTCTACAGCCTGGGGGCCATGGTCGTTTCCTTTGGTGCCGTTCCCCTAGCGGGGATGCCAACCAAGTGAGTACACTGTTCAAAAGTAATAAAACTTAAGTATTTCAATATCTATTTAAGTGTTTCACGCTTTGGTTTTCATCCATTGCGGTTTGTAGCTTCTTTATATTATTTAAAAAGTATTTAAAGTGTTACTTTCAGACTACATTTTAATATCAATAAAGTTAAATCAAATTAACTAACTAATTTAAAACAAATGGAAACCTATTTTAAATCTAATAGTTCCCACATTAACTCTAATCTTTAAATTATCGCAATTTAACATGCATTGCAATAAATACTATGATTTTAAATTTCATTTAAATGGTTAAATTTTGGATTCAATAGCCAGGTGTTTATTTTACCATTCAATTTTTTCATCAGTGTTTTATTTGATATATAATTTAAATTTGAAATATATACAATTTTGGATTCAAAAGCCAAATATTTATTTTTACTATTTCACTGTTTTATTAGTGTGTTATATTTAATATTATAATATATCTTATTTAAATATAATTTTATTAAGATTTAAATATGAAATATTACATTTTCAGTGTGGTATTTATCTTTAAAAATTAATTTATAATAAACGTAAATTTAATACATCACATTAACGAGATATTTAATGCAACTATTACATTACATCAGTGCGCTTTAAGGCATTTTAAATATAACATTTTTGATTTATTTGGCATATATCTATTTTTACTATTACATTTTTTATCAGTGTGTTATTTGATCTTATTATGTAGCTTTAGACATAATGGTTTTATATTTATTTGTAATTTGATAGCAAGATATTATATCATTGTATTATCTGTGTACTATATTTGATACTAATATATTTCTTATCCAAATCCTTTTTAGAGCGGTGACTGTGGTGGGCCTTCTGCTGATTGCGATCGGAACCGGTGGGATCAAGCCCTGCGTTTCGGCCTTTGGCGGCGATCAGTTCTCGCTGCCCGCCCAAAGTCTCCAGCTGGCCAAGTTCTTCTCGCTCTTCTACTTCGCCATCAACGCCGGCTCCCTGATCTCGACCACCTTCACGCCGATCCTGCGGGCGGATGTGCATTGCTTCGGCGACCACGACTGCTTCTCGCTGGCCTTCGGAGTGCCCGCCATCCTGATGATCATCTCCGTGCTGATCTTCATGGCCGGCAAGCGGATGTACAGGTGCCAACCGCCGGAGGGGAACAAGATCTTCGGCGTGTCGCGCTGCATTGCGGATGCGTTCAGGGGATGGCGCAAGCGCAGGCACTCGGAACCGATGGAAAGCTTCTTGGACTATGCAGAGCCAACGGCGGGGGCGCAGCTGGTGAGGGAGACCAAGTGCTTGGGCCGGATCCTGCGGCTCTTTCTGCCCTTCCCCGTCTTCTGGGCCCTCTTCGACCAGCAGGGATCGCGATGGACCTTTCAGGCCACCCGCATGGACGGCACGGTGTGGGGCTACCAGATAAAGCCGGATCAAATGCAGGTGGTCAATCCGCTGCTCATTTTGGGATTCCTGCCTCTGTTCGATTATATCGTCTACCCCATTCTGCGCCGCATTGGCATACGGAGACCCCTGCAAAAGCTCACAATTGGACTGATACTCGCGGCCCTGGGTTTCTTTTTGTCCGCTGCCTTGGAAATGAAAATGGAGCAGGCCGCCTACCAGGCCACGCCCACCGAATCGAACATGGCCCATCTGCGCCTATACAATGGCATGCCCTGTCGCTATGAGTTTGCGACGAAGGTGGGTGAGCAGACTGCTACGCCACATTTCATCGAGCCCCTGGAGATGTGGTCAGATCTATCGGTTTTGGTCCCACAAGCCGAAGAGTACGAATTTAGGGCGCAGCCTGTAAGGGGAAAATGCCCCGAAATCGAGGGAAAACTGCGTTTACAGCCGGGAAAGTCCACGGGCTACTTCCTCACCCAAAACAAACTGGTTGAGTTTGCCGATGGCCTGGAAATGCCCGTCAGCCTCAGCAGTGATCCCCTGGTGAGGGCCCTGCTGAATACACCAGAAGGAGAGGGACCTGTACTGCTGACGAGTGGAGCAAACCGCGGATCGCTGGACAACCGCAATGTGTCGCAGCTGCACAGGGTTTCGCCCGGCTTCACGGAGGTAGCCATCAATGGCCGGAATGTGGCCAGCTTTGAGACCAAGAACGGAGGACTGTACACGCTGCTGGTGGCGGGAAATGCCAGCCAGGGCTATCGCCACAACCTGGTCGAGGTGGTGGCCCCCAGTGCCGCCGTCTCAATCCTGTGGCAGCTGCCGCAAATCGTGGTCATGACGGCGGCCGAGGTGATGTTCTCGGTCACGGGACTCGAGTTCTCCTACTCCCAATCGCCGCCCAGCATGAAGAGCGTGCTGCAGGCCTGCTGGCTGCTCTCGGTGGCCATTGGCAACATGATCGTGGTGGTCATTGCGGAGTTCAAGTTCACCAGCTCACAGTCCGGGGAGTTCACTTTGTTCGCCTGCCTCATGCTGGTGGATATGCTCGTCTTTTTGTGGCTGGCCCGCAGCTACCAGTACAAGGATCAGTGCAAGGACCTCGACGAGGTCGATGATGTTGATGATGTTGATGATGGTACAGTGCAGTACAAACGGCGAGCAGCTACAGTGGAGCCTGGCCAGCGGGGAAACGGCAAAATGGAGACGGAACCGGGCTACGGGGCCTATCGCAATCACGCCTACGATAACGATTTCTCGGAGGCCTGAGTGTCCCCGTACCTATAAATCAGTCCTCAACCCACAACCCTCATGCCCATCGCATTTAGCCTTAGTAAACTCTGCTATTTATTTTATTTGTACTTGCTCGCATTTATTTGTATAGTCGGCTGTAAATACGTTCGTTTGTACGAGTATTATGTATAGTGTATACCTATGCTTTTTACCCAATCGTTTTGTAAATACATTTTATACGTTTTATTATAGATGGATTGCATTTTAATATTCAGTTGGTTAAAACAAAATTAAGCCAAGGCTTTTAGAAACTATTGAATATATATAATTAATGTATATACAAACTCCAGGAACACACCAGCCCGATTTGCCAAATAGTAAAACACTTTAATTGTCTTTTTAGTTAATTTTTATTTCACAACCGCACGCTCTCGTTGTCTTCAAGTAAGTGGCAAGGGTACGCATGTGCATACAAAAGGAAACAAAAACGTTCTTTGAAAGAGAGGGAGAGAACAAAGAGAGGAGAGGGCTTTGCCTCTCTCTGAGATCTTCATTGTTCATCCCCTTCCCACACACACACCATGTGTATATGTATAAGTGTGACTTTTGGTATTCTCAACACGCCACCTCAAAAGTTACACTGATACAATTTAAGGAATAACAAAAGATAATTTTTTGACGAGTTTGTGCATTTTCAAATGGTTGTAATATTTTTTTTTTTTTTTTCTTCTCTGGGGACTCTTTTTTTTTTTTTTTTTCTGATCCAGCATTTGCTGCAAAGAATTGGGGAAACCCAGTAAAACCCAATCAGATCATTCAAAAACATAAATTAACAAGATTCGCTTATATAAACAGTAATGGTTAGACTAGAAATTATTTTGGTTTGATTATTGTTAAATATATATATATATTCCAAGAGATCCAGTTTGGCTTGGTTTAAAGGTGAATTATAAATTAGCAAAAACTCCATATAAAGGTTCAGGGTGAAGGTCCAGTTAGCCCCATTTGGTCTCGCAGTGCAGTGAACCTAGCTGTTGGTAGTGGCTTCGTTAAAATATCAGCCAATTGGAAATCTGTAGAAATATACTTGACACAGATTAGTTTGTTTTCAATTTGTTCCCTGGTAAAATGATATTTGATATCTATGTGCTTAGATCTCTTGTGGCAAGTAGGATTATTGGCTATACTAATACAACCTTGGTTGTCTTCAAAAATATCTATTGGGCCAGTTAATTTTAATTTAATTTCATTTATTAATGACTTTAGCCATAATGCTTCTCTAACACCTTCAAATAAGGCCATATATTCGGCTTCGGTAGATGAAGCAGCAACTGATTTTTGTTTCATAGTACTCCAGGATATTGAACAATTTCCAAACATTTTAAATATATATCCTGTAGTACTTCTCCTATCAGTCTCATTTCCAGCCCAATCAGAATCTACATACCCTATAAGAATATTATCCACTTTAAGATTCCTTTTGAACGATAACTTTAAGTCAACAGTTCCTTTTAGGTATCTTAAAACTCGTTTAAGACATTGCCATAATTCTTTGTTATTATTATTAGTATACCGGCTTAAGATACTAATTGATGTACTCAAATCCGGACGTGTACACAACATTATGTACATTAAACAGCCAATTAAATTCCTACATGGTGCTTCACATGATTCTTCAGCTTGCAAGTCCTCATAATTTAGTTTGCTTGGAAGAGGGGTACTAACTGGATTGCAATCTTCCATATTGAATTTCTTTAAGACATTTTTAATATATGCAGATTGACTGAGACAAATTTGATCATCTTTTCGATCAATTTTTATACCAAGGAAATGTCGTATTTCACATAAGTCAGTCATTTGAAACGTACTTGAAAGATAAGTTTTAAATTTAGACATACTTTCGGAATTACTGGTGGCAATTACCACATCGTCAACGTATAATAATATATATATATTTTTACTTATATCTCCCTTATTTAAAATATATATACATCGGTCTACTTCTAGATTCTGAAATCCAAATTGTTTAAGTGCACTTTCAAAAACCTCAAACCAGCATCGCGCAGCTTGCTTAAGGCCATAAATAGCTTTATTTAGTTTACATACTTTATTTCCATCATACTGGTTTAAACCTTTTGGAACCTTCATATAAATTTCATCCTTTAAAGTTCCATTTAAAAATGCTGTTTTTACATCCATATGATGAATCAGTAAATTATATTGATTAGAAAATGCTAAAAGAAATCTGAAACTAGAAATTCGTGCAACAGGTGCAAAGGTCTCGTCATAATCTATCATATATTCTTGGGTAAAGCCCCTTGCTACCAGTCTTGCCTTATATTTTAGAAAATTACCATTTTCGTCTTGCTTTAAACTAAAAACCCACTTGCAATCTACTATGTTTTTATTCATAGGCCTTTGCACTAAGCACCATGTATTATTTACAAAATGAGAATTTAGTTCATCTTGAATGGCTTCCTCCCACAAGGTTCTGTCATCGCGAAATTTAATTTCCTCATATGTATTGGGAATATCACTTAAACACAATTGGGTATTCATAAGACATTTTTCTAAAAATCTATATGATAATTTTGGTTTATCTTTATTTCTCTCACTGCGTCTGACTTGTTGATTTTCATTTTCTTGTATATTATCACCAGTTCCAACTACTGGATCGGTATTCTCGAGACAAGTGGAATTTTCAATTGAGTTTTCACCAGACTTTGAATCCATTGATTCATTCATTTCCTGTGATGGAAAAACTAACTCTTCATTCTCTCCAATTTGAGAATCATGACTTCTGCTAACATCATTATGTTTTACCACAGAGTCATTTTCATTTAAAGTCATAGATTTTATGCTTTTTTTCGTCCACCACTACATCTCTAGCTATCACAAATTTTCTCGATTCCTCATTCCACAATTTATAGCCATTTGGCTCATACCCGACGAGTATAGTCTTGATCGATTTGTCATCAAATTTTCGCTTATGCACTTTATTTAGTGCGTATACAGTCGATCCAAATATTTTTAAATATTTTAATATTGGCTTCTTTTTATGCCACATCTCATATGGTGTTTTTCTTATATTTCCCAAAGCTCTACTTGGGGACCTATTAACTAAATAAGTTGCTGTTAAAACAGCTTCACCCCAAAAACTTTTATTAAGTTTAGTACAGTTAATCATAGAGCGAGCTTTTTCGGTGATTGTCCTAATCATCCGCTCTGCAACACCATTCAATTGTGGGGTATGAGGAACCGTTAAGTGATAGCTGATACCTTTTTCGACACAAAATTCACGCATTTCATTAGAGAGGTATTCCCTGCCATTATCAATATATAGATTTACCATTTTTAAGTTGAAATGAGCCTCACTTTTTGCCACAAAGTCTTTGAATACAAAAAACATGTCTGATTTATAAGTTATTAGATATGTCACACAGTAATGTGTAAACTGATCAATAAATACTACATAGTAGTTTTTATTATCAATAGTTGAGGGCGTAATCGGACCACATACATCAGAATGAACTACGAACAATGGGCGGTCAATATTTTCTTTGTTTTTAGATTTTTCAAATTTTAGCCTAGATTGTTTTCCGTTAATACATGCCTCACATAATTCATTTCTATTTAGCTGTACGTTTTTTATAAGTTCAATATCTTCAAACAAGCTGTTTCGTTTAATTTCTAAGAATTTTCCTACACTAATATGACCTAACCTTTCATGCCACAAGCGATATTCTGCATCATTTAAAATTTTGGATGTATATACTTTACTATTTAAATAAAATTTCACAATCGGTACATTATATTTACATATCCCTTCAAATGCCAAGTTACCATTTTTGATTACTTTTATTCCATCCGGATTGAATTCGACGGACATTCCAGCATCTAGCATCTTCTTCACGGATAGTAAATTGTGCGGGATTTCCTTGCAGTACAGCACGTTTTGTAATGTAATGTTTTTTTTCCAGAACTGTTAAGGCTAACTAGTCCTTTCGCAGTAGCATACACAAATTCTCCACGCTTTGCAATCTCAATCGCCACACTTGGATTTATATTCTCATACTCGGAAAACAGAGTTATGTCGTTTACTATGTGATCTGACGCCCCTGAATCTAATATAAAATCTACGCCATCTATCTTTTCACTGGAATTAGCTAATTTCATCATAAATGCAAACGAGCGTTCTGGCTGCGTTGCTGTTGCCATCTGAGCCTGTCTCTCTCTAGCATTACTCTGGACATGAACATTCTGGTTGCCACCTGCCTGCCTTTTTAAGGAGAAACAGTCTTTCTTTATATGGCCTAATTTGCCGCAATGAAAACACTTCAACTTAGGCTTAGACTTATTCTGAAATTGTTTCTTCACAAATTTTGTTATTTTGTTTTTGTATGTGTTATCCCTAGGCTCTCGATTGCCTATAGCCTGCAACACTTTTGCACTTGTGTCCTTGCCAGCACCTTTTAGTTTAATTTCGTGATCTAGAAGCCGAGTCTTTACAAAGGCTAATGTTAAATTGCTCTCAGATAGAGTTTCTATCGCTGTTATTACCCCATCATAGCTAGTTGGAAGTGTTAGAAGCAAATGGGACACTTTGTCCATTTCATCTATCTTGGCTCCCGCCGCAACTAACTCAGTAACCAAATCATCAAATAAACGAAAGTGGTTTACTAGCGGAGTATCACCCTTCAATTTTAAAGACAATAGTTGTTTGCGTAATGAAAGTTGAGATGCCAGACTTTTACGCTCGTAAATAGTATCCAAATTTTTTTAAAAATTTCCTTAGCCGAGTTCCCATTGTTGGCAAACACTAAAAAAGAGTCACTCAAGTATTCAATTATAAGACTCTTTGCATTTCTCTCTGCTCGCTTCACTTCCTCACTTTCCTTATCACTTGGTTCCTCATCAATTACTTTTATCAAATCGTTTTCCTCTAACAAAGCCCTGACTCTAAATTTCCATATGGAATACTTTTCCCCGTTAAAAGGTGTTATATTTCTCTTTCCCTTTTCCATCTTCCGAGAATAACTGTTCTTCTTTTCGGTTGCTATGCGCTTCTCAGAATTTTTTTTTGCTGGTCTGCTCTAACACTCGCACTTTTTTTTATTTCACTTTTATTATTCGGTAACAATTAAAGCATTTTTCTATAGCACTTAGCTGCAAATTGTGACTGGGCCCATAACCTATTGAATATATATAATTAATGTATATACAAACTCCAGGAACACACCAGCCCGATTTGCCAAATAGTAAAACACTTTAATTGTCTTTTTAGTTAATTTTTATTTCACAACCGCACGCTCTCGTTGTCTTCAAGTAAGTGGCAAGGGTACGCATGTGCATACAAAAGGAAACAAAAGCGTTCTTTGAAAGAGAGGGAGAGAACAAAGAGAGGAGAGGGCTTTGCCTCTCTCTGAGATCTTCATTGTTCATCCCCTTCCCACACACACACCATGTGTATATGTATAAGTGTGACTTTTGGTATTCTCAACAGAAACTTTGTGAATTTTTATAGTAAATTCTAAATGGTAATTTTTCTACTATTTTATATCAGTGTAAAACATTTTGAATTGAAGACCATTCATTAAAATATCCAGAAATGGCTATTATAAGTTAGAGAAAACCAAATTTATCAATGAAAAGTTAAATTATATGGCTTAAAAAAAGGTATTTGAGTTTTCATTGTGAATTCTTAATCTTTATTTAGATTAAAACGCATTAAAACTAATTTGAATTTGAATTGCGTGCGACAATTACTGTTAATGTTACACAGTCACTGTTATCTAATAGAAGTTAACAGAACTGAAGGTGAACGGTGCTGCCACTTCGCTGGAAAAAGATACAGTGGTGGGCTGACTGTGGTGCGCACTATCTGATAGATAGAAAATGTATCTTTGAAGTTGGAAATTGAAATTTAGTAAAATTAAAAGTGATCCGTTTCATTGAACCACTGTAATTGGTTGTTTAGTTATTCCGAAATGTGTTTGTGAGGCAAGTAAATGCAAATTGTAAGTAATTGCAGACCAGGGCAGTATGAAAATCGGTGCTGATATCAAAATGCAGGGGCGTCGTTGAGACGGGGATGTTCCCCTTCGGCTCACGACAAGTGGCAGCCCCAAATTAGCCATCGTTTTTTCGCCGACAAGCATTCAATGTGCGTAGTCACCGCAGAAAAGTCTTAGAAGCAGGGCCTCACCGTAAAAATTGTATTTCCAGAAAGGGAGAAATCAACCAAAAATATAAACCACAATTATTGTTAGTCAAAACGTGGCGATCGCGTGAATTGCATAAGTTTCGGGGTATTTCATCAAAGATAAAGCGGCGACATGTAAATGAAAATTCATGGAACGGCATTGCCAGCACTGCGGAAAATTCCAAAGAACGAGGCGAAAAGAAGGCAAAGCCAAAGCCGAAGCCATTTGGAATGCATAACGAAAAAGGGGCTGCAGCGGCAGCTGCTGCGTTTCAGAGGTCTAGACTCTAGAGGTCTGGTTTTCACATAGCCTTGAGACCTTGAGACCCGTGAACACAATAGAACCCCTGGGCAACCGAACCCAAACGACTTATAGGGGTTGGCCTGGACCCAGGTAGGCGAACAAAAACGCAGAAAACCCAGGAAACCGAGTCTACATTCTGGCCTTCGCCGCCAAATCGAACATCAGTCGTCGGCGGCATGGCCTAGTGGTTACTTCTCTGGAGGAAACTCTTCCCAAAAGAGTTCAAAGTGTGCATATATATTTTTTTTCCAATTTTTTTTTAAAGTGCTTCATTTTTTTGTAGAGGTGAAATCAGCTTAGAGAGTGGAGTGTACGGCAGTCAGAACAACAACGCAACGCAACATGACGGAGATGTGTTCCATGAGGCAGTGGCCACTACTGGGCCCCTCTTAAGAAACCCATTTTGTGCCCCCAATCAATATCTGTGACCAGTAACACAGCTTCAAGTCCAGCATCGTCCACATAGAACCATCAAGCTATAAAGAATGTAACAAAAACCCTCAAGAAGTAAGAGATTCTCCGCGTGAGCTGCAATTCTTCCGGATGGCGTCTTCCGATGCGGTTGCCTTGAAGAGCGTCTGTGGAGCGAGTGGTGTAACATGTGCTGCGGCAAGCGGAGTGGATGGGCCCGCCATAAACCTAACCTTGCAGTCCTACGTAGACCCTATGGTCCCCGGATAAACCCGGAATAAGAACCAGAAAACGCTTGCGATGGAAAAGTCTGACCGGATCGAAAGAGCACCGAAAATCCCCAGAGCGTTCGCCTGGCGCCACTTGCGTTCCGAGAAGACGCGTACGCATACCTCTATCGGTCGCATTTGGCGGCACGCGGATGCGAGCGAGACAACAATACTGTAGCAAGGAGAGACGGCTCCCTCTCTCTCTCTCTCTTTCGCGCCCCTCAGGCGTTTGCATCGCAAGCGGACGAGCGAGACGGCCATAGGGCGGACTGCAAGGCCAGAAAGAGAGCGTTGAAGCAATACAAACCCCATAAACATTAAAGAACGCATCGAAAGATGCGTCCATAAACCAATGGGCGTCCGCTCTTCAAGCAGACAGCACAAACCGCACTCACGAATGCCACTGCGTTCTGGAAAAGGCGGCCAAATCTGGAAGAATTGCTCAGCCAGGTGTGTAGAGTCACGATAAGCCAGTCTTCAGCTGCCCAGGCAGCTATAAAACCAAGCAAAGCTGATAAAAGCCAGAGCTATGCGCTCTGTTAAAGCCCCAAAAATGTGTCATCGTAACGTTCACCACTTCACAGTCCATCAAATTGCATTTCTGGTCCGTACAAAGCGATATTGTGGGAGGTTTAAAAACCAGACTTTTATTCCAAGCTTTAGTAGCTATCACTGCCCTTGGAACTCATTAAAATTTGGGAATTAGGGGTTTTTCGAACTGATGGGGTTTGTTAGGAGCTAGTTTTAGGAGCCATGCCGCTACTGAGTTACCAAAGCCAAGAAGCTACGCCCAGAAGAAACTGCCTCTGCAAAGATTCTCTAAGTAAGCAAAAAGCCAATACATGTAGCTGCCCAACGACTAAGGGACTTGTAAGTCATTAAACAATTTAAAAAAACCCAGCATAGTTGAAAAACTCAAGCTAGTCCTTAAACAACGAACTCATCAACACAGCCATTTAAAAATACCAACTCAAGAATCAATCTAGCTGAACTATTCCAGTTATAAACCACTCAAGGCAGTGTCTAGAAATCGCCCAAAATAATGTTATTTTGTTGATTTTGCTTTAACTATTTGCCTTCGTTTTTTCAACTAACCAAAACATTGCTTGCAGCCAATTAAATCAGTTTATTAGCTGAAAAAGCCTTTTAATTAACTGCCAGGAGGTGAGTTTTTGTCTTCGATCCCCTGGCAAACGTTTGGTATGTGTGCCCAACTAGAGGAGACAGGCCATGCA
The DNA here is from genome assembly GCF_025200985.1 of Drosophila gunungcola. Classification (NCBI taxonomy): domain Eukaryota; kingdom Metazoa; phylum Arthropoda; class Insecta; order Diptera; family Drosophilidae; genus Drosophila; species Drosophila gunungcola. Next base: position 20,187 of record NW_026453439.1, read on the forward strand.
AAAAGCCTGTGTAGAAAACCTTAAAAAAAACGAACAAGAAAACAAATCCTTAAAATATGAACATGTTTTACAAGCAGGTCCTAAGTTAAGCGAAAAAAGAAACCTTAAAAAAAGCTCATGAAACGCTCGATAGAAACGCGTGCTTTGTGAGCAAAAAGAAAACACAAATATATATACAAAGAGCGAATTGAAAGCTGGTCAAAATCGTTTGACCTGCAGTTGATTCATAAATGACCAAAAATCCTCGCTTAAAATAAAGATAAAGCTTGAAAAAATAAAAAAAAAACAAACTAAAGTAAATTCCTTCTACTGGGCACCGACAAAACGTTTCCATTAGGGAATAAAGCAAAAGCTATTATTATATTGGCCCCGATTATTAACCTATTTCTATGCTGTGTGTTTTTTCAGATGAGTTTTGAACAGAGACGAAACTTGGAGCCTCGCGGAGCCAAAGTTTTCAATTCATTTTCGCTTTAGTTGTCTTTTTACTTAAGGCGATTTCCAGCACTTTTTCAAAGTTTAACTTTAACCACCGCTGCTGGCTAATTCTTGATCTTGAGTTTCCATTAGAAAAAAAATCACCTTCATTTCGTTGCTGACTTACTTGAGCGATAAAACAGTTTTGCTTAGTCCATTTTTCCGGTTAGTTAAACCATTTTAAGGCAAATGTCCTGCAGTTTTGGGTAACTCGCTGAGGCAAGTGCTTTTTACTGAATTTGATGTGCAAGCAGGTGTGACAAAAAAGCCTATGAAATCCAGTGCCACCCCATTGAAAGGCCACAGCCATGAAGCTCCGCCAAAAGCAAGAGAAGATCACACTAACCCAATATTGTTATTAGACTTTCAGATCCACACTGGAGGAGATTCTGTTTGTTATTGTCTGCTCGTGCACCTAACCCCTTATTTTTTTCAGTTTTCTTGCTATGTCGTCAATTGTGCGCCCACCTGAACTCCAGTTTCCATATCGTTTCATTTATGTGTGTTACAAACTCCTAATCCATCCCAAATAATCCCAATTAAGTCCCAGATCACCCATCTTCGTCGGCCAAACTACTCTGTTCATGTTTCGGTGAACTTTTAATCGTTTTCCGAAACAGGAACAAAAGAAAAACAATATTTTCGAATTACGTAGAATGCATACAATGAACTGTACTGAGAGCAATCGCTTTGAGTACGGTTCAAAAAGAAATATTACCAAAAAAAAAGAACAACAAAAAAAAAGAAAAGAAAAGAAAAGAACTAAAACACATTTACTAACAATACTAACTTGCTGGTCAACGTTCTACGTAGTTGCGAAAAAGATGTATGCTATATGAAATAAACACAAAAAAAAATGTTAATGCAAGTATAATGAAAAATGTGTGGAAACGTTATACGAATCTTCACCAAGGGCCCAAAGAATAAAATGAATAAAATAAAAATAATGGAACCGTTTTACGCCTGAGCCGATTCACAAAGAAATAAAGTATGTTTTGTTCTGCGGAGCCCATCAGCGTGAATTTTATGTGAACTTCTTTGAGAATCGGCATGGGATTGCACTTCTACTTAACTCTTAAATTAAACAAGTGATTTGAATAACTAAATCAACTGTCTTTTATTGGTGTTGGGAAATAAACATGTGTATGTACCGGCTTTCATCGCTTACGAATAACAACGATATTAACCAAAGAAGTTAAAGAGCACTACAAAGAATGTGGTCAAATAATTTAAAAGCTTATTTGGTTCAATTCCAAATTTTTAAATTTTTTGTCAAAAATTAATAAATACACTAAAAACCAATGAAGAAATGAAGGAGACTGACTGTTTTGGACAGCTGGCGACCTACACTACCTATCTACAATCGGTTTAGAGCCTTTTACTTGGTTTTAATAAAAAAAATTAATTTTTCAAAATAGGCTCTTAAAAAATTAACTTTATGACCAATTTTTGCATTTTTGATAAGGGGGTACATCATCATTTTTTGCGAATTTTTGAAAATCTGAAAAATTTTTAACTGAGAATGCCATTTGATTGACAATTTAATGACGAATTCGTCGATGTATGACATTTCATCTGGTGACCATTTTTTCCCAAGGTTTTGATACAAAAACCGATATTTTAGGTGCTTTTTTTGGGTTTTTGGAGATTTGACAAATACAAAAATTCCTAAAGCGTCGTTTTGTTGTAACTTGGCCAAAATTAGAGGTAGAGCCATAAGAGTGACTGTTTTGGACAGCTAGCAACCTATACTACCCAACCAAATAAATGGCTCTAAACCGATTTTAGATGAGTAGTATAGGTTGCTAGCTGTCCAAAACAGTCACTCTTATGGCTCTACCTCTAATTTTGGCCAAGTTACAACAAAAGGACGCTTTAGGAATTTTTGTATTTGTCAAATCTCCAAAAACCCAAAAAAAGCACCTAAAATATCGGTTTTTGTATAAAAACCTTGGGAAAAAATGGTCACCAGATGGAATGTCATACATCGACGAATTCGTCATTAAATTGTCAATCAAATGGCGTTCTCAGTTAAAAATTTTTCAGATTTTCAAAAATTCGCAAAAAATGATGATGTACCCCCTTATCAAAAATGCAAAAATTGGTCATAAAGTTAATTTTTCAGAACCCTATTTTGAAAAATCGATTTTTCATATTAAAACCAAATAAGTTGCTCTAAACCGATTTTAGATGGGTAGTATAGGTTGCTAGCTGTCCAAAACAGTCACTCTTATGGCTCTACCTCTAATTTTGGACAAGTTACAACAAAAGGACGCTTTAGGGAATTTTTGTATTTGTCAAATCTCCAAAAACCCAAAACAAGCACCTAAAATATCGGTTTTTGTATAAAAACCTTGGGAAAAAATGGTCACCAGATGGAATGTCATACATCGACGAATTCGTCATTAAATTGTCAATCAAATGGCGTTCTCAGTTAAAAATTTTTCAGATTTTCAAAAATTCGCAAAAAATGATGATGTACCCCCTTATCAAAAATGCAAAAATTGGTCATAAAGTTAATTTTTCAGAACCCTATTTTGAAAAATCGATTTTTCATATTAAAACCAAATAAATGGCTCTAAACCGATTTTAGATGAGTAGTATAGGTTGCTAGCTGTCCAAAACAGTCACTCTTATGGCTCTACCTCTAATTTTGGCCAAGTTACAACAAAAGGACGCTTTAGGAATTTTTGTATTTGTCAAATCTCCAAAAACCCAAAAAAAGCACCTAAAATATCGGTTTTTGTATAAAAACCTTGGGAAAAAATGGTCACCAGATGGAATGTCATACATCGACGAATTCGTCATTAAATTGTCAATCAAATGGCGTTCTCAGTTAAAAATTTTTCAGATTTTCAAAAATTCGCAAAAAATGATGATGTACCCCCTTATCAAAAATGCAAAAATTGGTCATAAAGTTAATTTTTCAGAACCCTATTTTGAAAAATCGATTTTTCATATTAAAACCAAATAAATGGCTCTAAACCGATTTTAGATGGGTAGTATAGGTTGCTAGCTGTCCAAAACAGTCACTCTTATGGCTCTACCTCTAATTTTGGCCAAGTTACAACAAAAGGACGCTTTAGGAATTTTTGTATTTGTCAAATCTCCAAAAACCCAAAAAAAGCACCTAAAATATCGGTTTTTGTATCAAAACCTTGGGAAAAAATGGTCACCAGATGGAATGTCATACATCGACGAATTCGTCATTAAATTGTCAATCAAATGGCGTTCTCAGTTAAAAATTTTTCAGATTTTCAAAAATTCGCAAAAAATGATGATGTACCCCCTTATCAAAAATGCAAAAATTGGTCATAAAGTTAATTTTTCAGAACCCTATTTTGAAAAATCGATTTTTCATATTAAAACCAAATAAGTTGCTCTAAACCGATTTTAGATGGGTAGTATAGGTTGCTAGCTGTCCAAAACAGTCACTCTTATGGCTCTACCTCTAATTTTGGACAAGTTACAACAAAAGGACGCTTTAGGAATTTTTGTATTTGTCAAATCTCCAAAAACCCAAAACAAGCACCTAAAATATCGGTTTTTGTATCAAAACCTTGGGAAAAAATGGTCACCAGATGGAATGTCATACATCGACGAATTCGTCATTAAATTGTCAATCAAATGGCGTTCTCAGTTAAAAATTTTTCAGATTTTCAAAAATTCGCAAAAAATGATGATGTACCCCCTTATCAAAAATGCAAAAATTGGTCATAAAGTTAATTTTTCAGAACCCTATTTTGAAAAATCGATTTTTCATATTAAAACCAAATAAGTTGCTCTAAACCGATTTTAGATGGGTAGTATAGGTTGCTAGCTGTCCAAAACAGTCACTCTTATGGCTCTACCTCTAATTTTGGACAAGTTACAACAAAAGGACGCTTTAGGAATTTTTGTATTTGTCAAATCTCCAAAAACCCAAAACAAGCACCTAAAATATCGGTTTTTGTATCAAAACCTTGGGAAAAAATGGTCACCAGATGGAATGTCATACATCGACGAATTCGTCATTAAATTGTCAATCAAATGGCGTTCTCAGTTAAAAATTTTTCAGATTTTCAAAAATTCGCAAAAAATGATGATGTACCCCCTTATCAAAAATGCAAAAATTGGTCATAAAGTTAATTTTTCAGAACCCTATTTTGAAAAATCGATTTTTCATATTAAAACCAAATAAGTTGCTCTAAACCGATTTTAGATGGGTAGTATAGGTTGCTAGCTGTCCAAAACAGTCACTCTTATGGCTCTACCTCTAATTTTGGACAAGTTACAACAAAAGGACGCTTTAGGAATTTTTGTATTTGTCAAATCTCCAAAAACCCAAAAAAAGCACCTAAAATATCGGTTTTTGTATCAAAACCTTGGGAAAAAATGGTCACCAGATGGAATGTCATACATCGACGAATTCGTCATTAAATTGTCAATCAAATGGCGTTCTCAGTTAAAAATTTTTCAGATTTTCAAAAATTCGCAAAAAATGATGATGTACCCCCTTATCAAAAATGCAAAAATTGGTCATAAAGTTAATTTTTCAGAACCCTATTTTGAAAAATCGATTTTTCATATTAAAACCAAATAAATGGCTCTAAACCGATTTTAGATGGGTAGTATAGGTTGCTAGCTGTCCAAAACAGTCACTCTTATGGCTCTACCTCTAATTTTGGCCAAGTTACAACAAAAGGACGCTTTAGGAATTTTTGTATTTGTCAAATCTCCAAAAACCCAAAAAAAGCACCTAAAATATCGGTTTTTGTATCAAAACCTTGGGAAAAAATGGTCACCAGATGGAATGTCATACATCGACGAATTCGTCATTAAATTGTCAATCAAATGGCGTTCTCAGTTAAAAATTTTTCAGATTTTCAAAAATTCGCAAAAAATGATGATGTACCCCCTTATCAAAAATGCAAAAATTGGTCATAAAGTTAATTTTTCAGAACCCTATTTTGAAAAATCGATTTTTCATATTAAAACCAAATAAATGGCTCTAAACCGATTTTAGATGAGTAGTATAGGTTGCTAGCTGTCCAAAACAGTCACTCTTACGGCTCTACCTCTAATTTTGGCCAAGTTACAACAAAAGGACGCTTTAGGAATTTTTGTATTTGTCAAATCTCCATAAACCCAAAAAAAGCACCTAAAATATCGGTTTTTGTATCAAAACCTTGGGAAAAAATGGTCACCAGATGGAATGTGATACATCGACGAATTCGTCATTAAATTGTCAATCAAATGGCGTTCTCAGTTAAAAATTTTTCAGATTTTCAAAAATTCGCAAAAAATGATGATGTACCCCCTTATCAAAAATGCAAAAATTGGTCATAAAGTTAATTTTTCAGAACCCTATTTTGAAAAATCGATTTTTCATATTAAAACCAAATAAGTTGCTCTAAACCGATTTTAGATGGGTAGTATAGGTTGCTAGCTGTCCAAAACAGTCACTCTTATGGCTCTACCTCTAATTTTGGCCAAGTTACAACAAAAGGACGCTTTAGGAATTTTTGTATTTGTCAAATCTCCAAAAACCCAAAACAAGCACCTAAAATATCGGTTTTTGTATAAAAACCTTGGGAAAAATGGTCACCAGATGGAATGTCATACATCGACGAATTCGTCATTAAATTGTCCATCAAATGGCGTTCTCAGTTAAAAATTTTTCAGATTTTCAAAAATTCGCAAAAAATGATGATGTACCCCCTTATCAAAAATGCAAAAATTGGTCATAAAGTTAATTTTTCAGAACCCTATTTTGAAAAATCGATTTTTCATATTAAAACCAAATAAGTTGCTCTAAACCGATTTTAGATGGGTAGTATAGGTTGCTAGCTGTCCAAAACAGTCACTCTTATGGCTCTACCTCTAATTTTGGACAAGTTACAACAAAAGGACGCTTTAGGAATTTTTGTATTTGTCAAATCTCCAAAAACCCAAAACAAGCACCTAAAATATCGGTTTTTGTATAAAAACCTTGGGAAAAAATGGTCACCAGATGGAATGTCATACATCGACGAATTCGTCATTAAATTGTCAATCAAATGGCGTTCTCAGTTAAAAATTTTTCAGATTTTCAAAAATTCGCAAAAAATGATGATGTACCCCCTTATCAAAAATGCAAAAATTGGTCATAAAGTTAATTTTTCAGAACCCTATTTTGAAAAATCGATTTTTCATATTAAAACCAAATAAGTTGCTCTAAACCGATTTTAGATGGGTAGTATAGGTTGCTAGCTGTCCAAAACAGTCACTCTTATGGCTCTACCTCTAATTTTGGACAAGTTACAACAAAAGGACGCTTTAGGGAATTTTTGTATTTGTCAAATCTCCAAAAACCCAAAACAAGCACCTAAAATATCGGTTTTTGTATCAAAACCTTGGGAAAAAATGGTCACCAGATGGAATGTCATACATCGACGAATTCGTCATTAAATTGTCAATCAAATGGCGTTCTCAGTTAAAAATTTTTCAGATTTTCAAAAATTCGCAAAAAATGATGATGTACCCCCTTATCAAAAATGCAAAAATTGGTCATAAAGTTAATTTTTCAGAACCCTATTTTGAAAAATCGATTTTTCATATTAAAACCAAATAAGTTGCTCTAAACCGATTTTAGATGGGTAGTATAGGTTGCTAGCTGTCCAAAACAGTCACTCTTATGGCTCTACCTCTAATTTTGGCCAAGTTACAACAAAAGGACGCTTTAGGAATTTTTGTATTTGTCAAATCTCCATAAACCCAAAAAAAGCACCTAAAATATCGGTTTTTGTATCAAAACCTTGGGAAAAAATGGTCACCAGATGGAATGTCATACATCGACGAATTCGTCATTAAATTGTCAATCAAATGGCGTTCTCAGTTAAAAATTTTTCAGATTTTCAAAAATTCGCAAAAAATGATGATGTACCCCCTTATCAAAAATGCAAAAATTGGTCATAAAGTTAATTTTTCAGAACCCTATTTTGAAAAATCGATTTTTCATATTAAAACCAAATAAGTTGCTCTAAACCGATTTTAGATGGGTAGTATAGGTTGCTAGCTGTCCAAAACAGTCACTCTTATGGCTCTACCTCTAATTTTGGACAAGTTACAACAAAAGGACGCTTTAGGAATTTTTGTATTTGTCAAATCTCCAAAAACCCAAAACAAGCACCTAAAATATCGGTTTTTGTATAAAAACCTTGGGAAAAATGGTCACCAAATGGAATGTCATACATCGACGAATTCGTCATTAAATTGTCCATCAAATGGCGTTCTCAGTTAAAAATTTTTCAGATTTTCAAAAATTCGCAAAAAATGATGATGTACCCCCTTATCAAAAATGCAAAAATTGGTCATAAAGTTAATTTTTCAGAACCCTATTTTGAAAAATCGATTTTTCATATTAAAACCAAATAAGTTGCTCTAAACCGATTTTAGATGGGTAGTATAGGTTGCTAGCTGTCCAAAACAGTCACTCTTATGGCTCTACCTCTAATTTTGGCCAAGTTACAACAAAAGGACGCTTTAGGAATTTTTGTATTTGTCAAATCTCCAAAAACCCAAAACAAGCACCTAAAATATCGGTTTTTGTATAAAAACCTTGGGAAAAAATGGTCACCAGATGGAATGTCATACATCGACGAATTCGTCATTAAATTGTCAATCAAATGGCGTTCTCAGTTAAAAATTTTTCAGATTTTCAAAAATTCGCAAAAAATGATGATGTACCCCCTTATCAAAAATGCAAAAATTGGTCATAAAGTTAATTTTTCAGAACCCTATTTTGAAAAATCGATTTTTCATATTAAAACCAAATAAATGGCTCTAAACCGATTTTAGATGGGTAGTATAGGTTGCTAGCTGTCCAAAACAGTCACTCTTATGGCTCTACCTCTAATTTTGGCCAAGTTACAACAAAAGGACGCTTTAGGAATTTTTGTATTTGTCAAATCTCCAAAAACCCAAAAAAAGCACCTAAAATATCGGTTTTTGTATCAAAACCTTGGGAAAAAATGGTCACCAGATGGAATGTCATACATCGACGAATTCGTCATTAAATTGTCAATCAAATGGCGTTCTCAGTTAAAAATTTTTCAGATTTTCAAAAATTCGCAAAAAATGATGATGTACCCCCTTATCAAAAATGCAAAAATTGGTCATAAAGTTAATTTTTCAGAACCCTATTTTGAAAAATCGATTTTTCATATTAAAACCAAATAAATGGCTCTAAACCGATTTTAGATGAGTAGTATAGGTTGCTAGCTGTCCAAAACAGTCACTCTTACGGCTCTACCTCTAATTTTGGCCAAGTTACAACAAAAGGACGCTTTAGGAATTTTTGTATTTGTCAAATCTCCAAAACCCAAAAAAAGCACCTAAAATATCGGTTTTTGTATCAAAACCTTGGGAAAAAATGGTCACCAGATGGAATGTCATACATCGACGAATTCGTCATTAAATTGTCAATCAAATGGCGTTCTCAGTTAAAAATTTTTCAGATTTTCAAAAATTCGCAAAAAATGATGATGTACCCCCTTATCAAAAATGCAAAAATTGGTCATAAAGTTAATTTTTCAGAACCCTATTTTGAAAAATCGATTTTTCATATTAAAACCAAATAAGTTGCTCTAAACCGATTTTAGATGGGTAGTATAGGTTGCTAGCTGTCCAAAACAGTCACTCTTATGGCTCTACCTCTAATTTTGGCCAAGTTACAACAAAAGGACGCTTTAGGAATTTTTGTATTTGTCAAATCTCCAAAAACCCAAAACAAGCACCTAAAATATCGGTTTTTGTATCAAAACCTTGGGAAAAAATGGTCACCAGATGGAATGTCATACATCGACGAATTCGTCATTAAATTGTCAATCAAATGGCGTTCTCAGTTAAAAATTTTTCAGATTTTCAAAAATTCGCAAAAAATGATGATGTACCCCCTTATCAAAAATGCAAAAATTGGTCATAAAGTTAATTTTTCAGAACCCTATTTTGAAAAATCGATTTTTCATATTAAAACCAAATAAGTTGCTCTAAACCGATTTTAGATGGGTAGTATAGGTTGCTAGCTGTCCAAAACAGTCACTCTTATGGCTCTACCTCTAATTTTGGACAAGTTACAACAAAAGGACGCTTTAGGAATTTTTGTATTTGTCAAATCTCCAAAAACCCAAAACAAGCACCTAAAATATCGGTTTTTGTATAAAAACCTTGGGAAAAAATGGTCACCAGATGGAATGTCATACATCGACGAATTCGTCATTAAATTGTCAATCAAATGGCGTTCTCAGTTAAAAATTTTTCAGATTTTCAAAAATTCGCAAAAAATGATGATGTACCCCCTTATCAAAAATGCAAAAATTGGTCATAAAGTTAATTTTTCAGAACCCTATTTTGAAAAATCGATTTTTCATATTAAAACCAAATAAGTTGCTCTAAACCGATTTTAGATGGGTAGTATAGGTTGCTAGCTGTCCAAAACAGTCACTCTTATGGCTCTACCTCTAATTTTGGCCAAGTTACAACAAAAGGACGCTTTAGGAATTTTTGTATTTGTCAAATCTCCAAAAACCCAAAACAAGCACCTAAAATATCGGTTTTTGTATAAAAACCTTGGGAAAAAATGGTCACCAGATGGAATGTCATACATCGACGAATTCGTCATTAAATTGTCAATCAAATGGCGTTCTCAGTTAAAAATTTTTCAGATTTTCAAAAATTCGCAAAAAATGATGATGTACCCCCTTATCAAAAATGCAAAAATTGGTCATAAAGTTAATTTTTCAGAACCCTATTTTGAAAAATCGATTTTTCATATTAAAACCAAATAAGTTGCTCTAAACCGATTTTAGATGGGTAGTAT
>NW_026453440.1:0-30198 GCF_025200985.1 Drosophila gunungcola
CTTCTCCACTTACTGTACGCCCGTCACGCTGTAATATTGCGGCTTTAATGTTTCTTTGAAACTAGATTTTTCAGAAAAAACGAACAACTTTGCTACGGATAGGCACGAGACAGTTATATAAATAACAAATGTTGTGTTGTGAAAGGTTAACTTGTTCCTCTACTTTGGAAAGGGAATAGATGTTATTCCAATTGCACGAATTAAAGGTGAAGTCCAAAAGGTCAGAGTTGATATTTCTTAAGTCCCTAAAAACTATTGGATGGTCAAGGTATTGTAGGTCAAGTGCATAAGTCAAGAATATGAGGTCATGTTTTGAGGATGGGACAATAAGTTGGTCATATGTAGCTACTAACCAACTTCATCCCCAGCGATTTTATTTCGTCTGTGAGGTGGGACTGCCTTAAAATAGCCGGTTATAATGACGAATGAATAATTTAATAACACGTTAGGAAGGATGTTTAAAAATTGATCATAGTCAATCCGGCAGTTGGTCGGTATATACACCCAATTAGCAGCTTATCAGCATATCTTTGGCATTTAATTCTATAAATAAGTATTCTATTCTATTCTATACTGGTTGAGTGTTTACATATAAAGGTGGAACTTAACTTTTTACTCACTATAACATCACATAAGTTAGGAACAAACCAAGTTTCAGACATACATATAACATCGACGCTCGAATTGATAAAGAAGTATCTAAATTCTTTAATTCTTTTTAAATTATTTAATTAGAATATTAGCTACGCTCGCAGTGTACAATTATTTATGACACAAACACACACCATACCAAGAAACAAAACTAAATTAATGCCTGATTCTAATTTTAAATACTTTAATAAAATGACTGATAATTTCTCAAAAATGGAATATAAATATAAAAGCCTTTTAGGTGCGTTATGAATTATCATTTAAAGTCCCAGAACTAGCAGCTTCTAGAGCAGCTAATTCATCGAGTGCAAATCTCAATTTGTAATATATAATTTAAGCAAAACACAAATTAAACAAGATTGCGAAATATCCAACAAAAAAAACCTTTAAAAAAAAGAAACATAAAATGTACTACTTCAAAGATTATTAACGAATATAAAATTATTGTACGAATTCAAATGAATTCAGCATGCTGAAATATATTTTTTTTTGCGTGCCGCAAGTACAACACCAGTGGCAATACTCACCGCAATAAGTACAAAACCAATTGGGCTGCGGAGAAATGAATACGTCAAGAGATCTTTTCGTACTGATTTAATTCAGCATAACTTGGAATATATATATTTAAATATTCGTACTATAAGTTTTACATGAAAAAAAAACGTTATTTAATTTTATTTATCAACTAGTACAATTGTTATTTGGAATTCCCTTCTTAACTTAAACTTCTTTGACAATCATACCTCGGTTTTGAGCTTTAGAGCTTTCTACGAGTTAAGTTGGCGTTAATTGAGTGAGTTTTCAAATTGCCCTTTGGATTGTGGATTGATAGTCTAGAGTCTTGGGGTTTTGCTCGCATGGTAATTTTCTGGATTCTGATTCGTTCTGGATGTTTAGTCTAAGGCTTGGGTACATTTGCAATTAGATATTGGCTGATTGGGGTAATAAGAGTGTATGTGTGTGTGGGGGGTACTAAGGGTATATGTGTGTGTGGGCGTGTGGACATATGCATAAGAGTTATATGGGATTATGGATATGTCACTATGTACATGTTCTTGGGTCAAAAGGGTTTTTACATAGGTCTATTCTAGATTACAATTATCAGTTACATGGCTTAACCTAATAAACAATAAAATTTAGATAAAATGTCATGCCAGTCATGTCCACGTGCGAGTCGCAAATACTACGAGGAAGGAAGCTATGGTATTAGACCAGACGGTATGGGTGTCCACGTACGGGTCACATGCACTCCGAGGAGGAAAGCTAGGGTCTTAGACCAGTCGGGACCGTCTTTCCTCGTCGGAGAGGAATATTATATACACTAAACTTGGAGCACCGATCAATCCACTTGTTTGTTTTTGTCGCGTGCCGTCTGCCGATCGCGGCGCGGTATCTCGAATTTTACGAAAAATCACCGCGGGAGACGCGTCTGTCCCGTCTTAACATTCCGACACGAGAGACCGAAAACTCCATTGTTGTGAGACACCCTTCCCTAAACTCCCTTTTTCTCACCTTCTGATTACTATATAGTATTTTCTAAATATGCTTAATATCGGCTAGCGTTGCCACTCGGGTTTGGAACCTAGCTCTGACTTAATGTTTTGTCTCAACTTAATATTTATTATTATTACAACTACAACCTTACATCCTACTAATAATTGTAACGTACACCTTCTAGATGTGTACGGTACACCTCGAGAAATAGTCGCATACGTTCCCGAAACGCTTTCTGCACTTGGGCTGCGGTGGCTTTCCGGAGTGGGATCAATTCTACCTATTTCGAAAATACGTCGTGAAACACCAGAAGTATAGAATTTTCTTGTTTCGGCCGGGGTAGTGGGCCTACAAAGTCACACAGAGAATGTCGAAAGGTTCACTGACGACACGGGTTAGTATCTTACCTGCTGCTTCTGACAAGATTCACAATGGAGAACATTGTATTTCGCGTCGCGATACATCCCGGGCCAGAAATACCTTTGCGTCAGACGAGTGATTGTCTTTCGGATTCCCAAGGGTCCTGGGGAATCGTGGCACTTATGTAAGACGCGACCTCTACGAGAAGTGGGCATACAGAGCTGGTCGTTATTGATCATGTAGTCGGCGAACTTCTCGGGGTCATCATGTATTTGGTCTTTCCTTTTTTTGATCCAGTCGCAGTGGTCCTCGAGTTCGACAGCGCCTTGCAGTACCTCACAAGGCTGTCGAGAAAGTGTGTTGGCCACGACGTTCAATTTCCCTCGACGATAGCGTACGTCGAATAGGAACTGCTGCAATTCTAGCGCCCAGCGCGCTTTTCGGCCGGAAAGGCTCTCAATAGAATTTAGCCACTTGAGAGATGGATGTTCGGTAACGACTTCGAATCGCTACTAGGTGGCACCGCATCTTCCTGATTGCCCAGATTATGGCCAGATACAATTTCTCTATGGTCGTGTTGTTATGTTCCGCGGGGGTTAGTCGGCGGCTAGCGTATGCGATGACCTTTTCTTGACCTTCGGTGCCCTGGAATAAAACTACGCCCAAGCCGACGTCGCTCGCGTCTGTTTGCAAAATGAACTTCTGGTCCGGACAACCTAACACGGATGCAGTACTCAGGCATCTTTTTTTTTAATTTTTTCCAAGGCAGCTTGCTGCCCATTTCCGTTCTTTCATTAGTAGCGCAGTCACCGGTTGCACGATAGGCGCGAGGATAGTGATAATATCCGATACCACAAGGCCATCTCGATCCATTGACGGAGCTCCTTTAGGTTAGAGGGGGCCTTCAACCCGTTGATCGCTGACACCTTCTCTTCTATTCTTAAATTCGCCACCCGCAATCTGCGGAAGGCTTCCGAGAGATTAATGAAGTGGTGTTCTTCTGTCGCGCTTATAATAATAATATCGTCTAGGCAGGCGTGGGCGACCGGCTCCATCTCCACACCAACTACGATATCCAGAACACGTTGAAACGTGGCACTGGCAGAATTCAGCCTAAAGGGCACGACCTTCCATTGCACAGTGGTTGCGCCCATAGGCCAAATTCAAAAATTCGACAGTACCAAAAATTATCGATAAGTATACAAATTGTCTCAAAAATGACCAAGCTTCTTAATGGCAAACCGGATTTTTCTGAAATCTAACGCTGCAGCGCAGCGGCGTTACTTTAGCATTTCGTCAAAACAAAGTTGCACTTTAAAGTGGTCAAAAGATCGCAAGAGAGGTCCGAATTAGTTTATTTAAAATGAACTTTAAAGTTTCAGGTATTTACTTTAATAAGTTATTTTTTTGAAATTAATCTGTTTGATTTGTTATTTTTTGTGTACATGTATGTTATGTATTATGTGATAGTCATTTTAATGTTTAAATAGACTTTTAGATATGTTACCCCCCGATATATTATCAGTGTATTTGTCAATGTTTGAAGATAATAAAAACGTTAAGTGTAGCTGCTAATACTTGCTAATTTGTGTATATTTATTAATAAACTTATGCTGTCTTACTGTTTTCAGGGTCAATTTGCGACGCAGTCTGCTGCTCTTCCTTTGCTTTTGTGATGTTTCTTTTGCGTTTGTCATTTGTGTTTGTAGACAGTTTTGGATATTCTTTTTTTTCGCTCATTTGTATGTTATCATTTTCTATAGGCCATTCTTGTAACTGCGAATTTTCACGCATGTACATCTTTGATCTTTGGTGCGCAGAAGAGGGCAAAAATGCCGATAAAACTCGAAGAGTGACTAATTTGGTAGAAGAGAGCATTAACAGCAAGGGATACGCCGTTGACATGATAACACTAAGGAACTGCATAAGTTACATTTAAAAAAAAATTATTGCCTTTTGGACTAAATACATGCGGATTAAGAGTTTAATTGTTCAATATCACTCTAATTGAACACTATTGAAACAATTAAAATCGATGCGCAACGATATTGCAAGCCTTAGCATCAGGATATTCCATTAATGCTACAAAATTTGAAAGCTATGCGTTGGATACTGCTAAGAAGTTGATAAAAATATATCCATGGTACTATCTTCCACCAACAGTGCATAAAATCTTAATTCATGGTGCGAAAGTAATCGAGCACTTTAGAGCACAATCGCTGTCAATTGGAGAGCTCTCAGAAGAAGCTGTGGAGTCGAACAACAAAGAAATAAAGAAGCGACGGCTGCAACATACTCGGAAGATGTCTCGCATACTGACAAATACAGATTAATTTAATACACTTCTGTTGCGTTCAGATCCTTTTATAACAAGTCAAAGAAAACTACCAAAGAAAGAGAAATCAAGATTGCTTTTCTCTACATTTGATTTATTAGAAGATATTTGTTAAATATTGTTTTTTTTTGTTGTTTTTGTACTGATGTTAAAATCTAAATGATTTTGTTTTTGTTTTTTATGATTTAAATACATTGAAAGAACTAGAGAACCTCATTTGTTTGTATTTCGAGAAGCTTGTGGAGAGGGGGAGAGGAGTTACACTTTCACAAATTTGTACTGAAGATAATTTAAATATACATTTCTATAACAGCAACAGTCTATGGTTAATACTCCTGGTCGTCCACAATCCCAACAGAAATCCCGTCGTGGGTTGGAACAGTTCCGTCGGAAATGTCCGTTCTCTCCGTATTCTTCGGATTCCGGAAAGGGTTCGGCGATTGGCGAAGTTGAGGTACCTCGTGGTTCCTGTCCATGGTTACTATTGTCTCACGTCGAGTCGACTTGAGTTGTTTGATACTCTCATATTCTGTGACCATATGAGACAACTGTGTCAAAGTCGCGAGTTCAATGCGTTAAATGAATAGCCGGTATTCTGGAGCCATGTTTTCGTATGCTCGGTACAATTCTTCCTCTTCTCGATAGCCGGCTTGCTGCATCTTGGTTCTGAGCTCGATCAGGTAAATTTTGAAAGGCTTTCCTCTCTTCTGCATGTGGGTCCGTATCTCATCTTCCAACCGCTGGAAATATCGAGGAGGTAGGAAGAAATCTAGTAATACCCTCCGCAAAGTTCCCCATGAGGCCGACTATAGGTCACCTTACTTACTTACTTTCTAGTATTTTCTATGACCATGCTAGATATCGGCTGGCGTTGCCACTCGGGCTTAGAACTTAGCTATGACTTAACGTTCTGTCTCAACTTAATATTTATTATTCAGAATATGTCGTTTACAACTACAACCTAAAATCCTTCTAATAATTGTAACGAATACTTTCTAGATGTGTACGACATAACGTGTACGATATAACGTGGTCCTGTGTTGGTTTAGGTAGGCCGATATCACTAATGACCCTTGTCTATTTCCCCCATAAATATCAATCCAGCTACTAACAATTTTCTTTTTGACGAAAATCGTACATTCTCCCGGCCGTTGAACAGATTTTTCAACAGTCATTGATGTTGATGGTAAACGGCTAGATCCTTGTTGAAGTGGTAAAGGAGGCATAGATTTATGCCATATTTTGACCAGATGTATAATGGTGATGATCATTACTCAATATAAGGTAAATTGTGTGGTAGCTTTAAGGTATTTTGTGGAAACAGTTCCATTTTCCTTTGAAGAAGCTTATTGAAATGTAGTTTCTGAATATTGATTACAACCGTCGTATTTGAATTTGTCTGCAAATTTTCAGTTAAATCGCCATCTATGAATCATTCATATGGTGCCTTTAGTGTAGTTTCTGTTATCGTCATCAAGCCGTAGCCTTGTAGTTCTGTGCTAGGTGTCCCATCTAAGCAAACAGCAAAAAGCTTTAAGATTCATTTGTTCCAGTCCAAATTTTCTTGTGCTAACTATTTTACAGAATGAATCCGTTTAATTATGAAATAATTTCATCTCAGAGCTAATTTCTGATGAGAACATTGTTTGCTTGTTGAAACAAATAATATACCTTTTAGATCTTTTTTGGCATAACGTTAAATCTGCTTCAGACATTTCAACAAATTCATCACGATGACTGTTGATTGCAAGAAGCGGTGATTTTTAACTCAATCGAATGGATGGAATGGATCGGAATCGGAGTCATCTTGTAGATGTCCAAAACTTGCGACGATATTAAAGAAAAATTTACTTTAATGATGACATGATCCTTTACAATAGTTCCTTCTCCCTTTATTACTGGGAGCATTTGTCCAGGTTTCAAGTGACTACCTGCTCATTTAGTTGTCGTGCTGATATTAGCATTGGGCTAGTTGTATAATGACGAATATCTGTTAATACATTCATTATTTCTGCTTTTTCCCGTTTAAGATCTGATGCCAGAATAGAAAGTTGAGTTGGCAAAGTTTTATACTCTGAGAGTTTATTAAATACACTCTTGGTAAATTCTGTGTCAGAGATATAGTTTTCAATCAATTTTAATCGGTTTGAGTTTTAAATCTTATCTCTTTTTATGACATAAGTTGTTGAATCAATCAATGATGTTTGATTTTGTAATAAATTCAATAGGTGTTTTCGTTGCCTTTTACTTTTTTATTGTCTTGGCCATTTCGTTAGCATATGTTGAGTCTAATACGCCAAACAGACTTTTATTAGATTCAGTGCGGGTGACTTTGTGCTCAAAAACAATGGGAAACAGCAAACGAAATTGGATCCAAAGTTTAGAGGGTCTTTCGTTGAGGCATTAGAGGGAGACAACACGTTTTAAAATTTACGCAAAAAAAAAAATTAAACACGAAAGTTACCGGATGTGCAAATGTAAATGATGTAAATTTTAAAGAGCAAAGTCTGTTGAAAAAGTCTTTTGAAACAGAAAAGTGTCGTGAAGCCATGTGATTGGCGATGTTGCTTTAGAAATTTTTTTTTTTGTTTACATATGCATTTTATTTATTGAATCTTCTCTGAGTTGAGACTAACAATAAGTATATAAAATCTTAAATTAAAAACTATATATGACAGTCAAGATGACTGACGCGAGATTTAAGGGCTCTAATAACTATTACTGAGCTGGAAGGTCTTTTCGTTGTAATCGGGTCCGGTTGCAAACCTTGGCTAGGCCCCTGCCTGGTTTGGATGAAAAGTTAGTTTGGTGTGGTAAGACGCTTTTTGTTTTGATATTTCATCTTTTACGGGTAGAATGCCAAGATCTCTGTGGATCTTGTCGTTCCGAACATACCAAGGTGCCCCAGTGAGAGTTCTCAGGATTTTTGATTATGCTTGCTGAATAATGTCGATGTTACTGCTGCTTGCGTTTTCCCATAATTGGGAGCCGTAGGTCCAGACTGGTTTAAGCGTTGAATTGTAGAGCAGGACCTTGAAGTCCAGGCAGAGGGGGAGCGAGCGTTTATGAGCCAATGGAGGCTATTGGATTTAGTTTAAGATGCATTTTCTTAGCTTCGATATGTTTCCGTTTCTACCCGTATCTCAATTTGTAAAATATAATTTAAGCAAAACACAAATTAAACAAGATTGCGAAATATCCAACAAAACGATACAGTGAAACAACACAATACAATTAAGTCAATGCACCTTAAAAAAAAGAAACATAAGATGTACTACTTCAAAGATTATTAACGAATATAAAATTATTGTACGAATTCAAATGAATTCAGAGTGCTGAAATATATTTTTTTGCGTGCCGCAAGTACAACACCAGTGGCAATAGTCGCCGCAATAAGTACAAAACCAATTGGGCTGCGGAGAAATGAATACGTCAAGAGATCTTTTCGTACTGATTTAATTCAGCATAACTTGGAATATATATATTTAAGTATTCGTACTAGAAGTTTTACATAAAAAAAAACGTTATTTAATTTTATTTATCAACTAGTACAATTATTATTATTTGGAAGAACACGTCCTAATTGTTTTAGGTCTCAAACTGAACTCGCTTCTTAACTTAAACTTCTTTGACGATCATACCTCGGTTTTGAGCTTTAGAGCTTTCTAAGAGTGGAGTTGGCGTTAATTGAGTGAGTTTCTAATTGCCCTTTGGATTGTTGATTGATAATGCACCAGCCACTCAATGCAATTGTTAAGTAATGGTAATTTTCCATTGGGATCCGAAAGTGTGGGAACGAACTGATAACGTAATTTGATTCGTTCTGGATGTTTAGTCTAAGGCTTGGTACATTTGCAATTAGATATCGGCTGATTCGTTCTGGATGTTTTAGATATCGGCTGATTCGGGTACTAAGGGTGTATGTGTGTGTAGGCGTGTGGACATGTGCATAAGAGTTATATGGGATTATGGATATGTCACTCCCCCATACTTTAAATTTGGCCTGTCCTCAGGTGGAAAAGGTTGGATATAACATTATATTTTCTTCTATCTTAACTGAGTTTGGTAGATCGTTTACAATTTCTGTACTTTTTGGTGTTTCTTCCTTTGGTTTTACATATTTTACAATTAATTTTCTTGGAATGTTCTTAAACTTATAGAATAGATACCATAATATGCTTATGATTGTAATTACAAAAGTAGTTGCTGTTATTATTTGAAATACATTATTATATTTTGTATGTGCTTTTATAATTTCTTTTGTTTGGATATATAACAGCGGTTCTAATTTTGTTATTGTTTATATAAATGCTTTGTGTATATATTCTAAATTGGTATTTGAAAGTATGAATTCATCGAGCTGTACTGAACAATTAAGAATTTTAATAAAATTTTTACCAAATTTCGAAATTTCTTTATTAATGCAATTTTGATTTAAAAATGTGTTAGGGATATTCCATGTCAATAAAATATTTGGTTCAATATAATTAATTTGGAAATTTTTATGTGTTTTGGTATATTTACAGCTTGTGGATTCTGTTTGATTATTCAATTTATACATTCATCGAATACTACTTTTCCTGTTTCTTTATTAAATACTTTTTCTTCATGAAGGTAATTCTTCTCAAATATTTTTTCTGTTATAATGGTATTTTTATCATCTGGATACGGAATTATTTCAAAATTGGTGCTTTTATTATTTCTGTAGGAATGTGGGAAATTATCAAAATTTCATTTGTGTCTGTTTTTAGCCAAGTGGAAGTTTTAATTTTCAACAATTTCTCAGAACTTATTCTTGTTTAATAATCATGTTTTAATAATTTTTGATTGAATACACCAAGTCTTGTCAACTGCATTCCCAACTCAATATCCTCTATGTATTCCGTAAAATGTTGTAAATTAAATATTAAAACGCTAGCTTTTTGCTCCCTTTCATCATCTTCAAATATTTGCTGGAATATCTATTGACCCGGTTTTAAATACAAGGTTTCAATTTTGGGCTTTAATCGGATTTTTCTCAATGTTTTGTCCCATTGTCATTTTGCTTATAGTCAATAAAATTATCGTCAGAGTGATAATCTTAAACAGATTGTTGTGATCTTTGGTTTCCTTCTGCTTCCCTGGAATTATCGTATTTACTTTTATTAATTTTCTTTTGAAATTTTGATTTATAATGAGTTATCTTGTGACGCTCAGGAAGGCACAGAATAAACATAATATATAAGAATAAACAGATAATAAACATAAGCAGTAGTTATAGATTAAGATAGTAGTAAAATGCAAGAAGCAAGAAGTTAAGTAGGCAAGAAGCCGAAATAAATATAAGTTAAAACGAAATTTAAATATCCGGGCTGGCGCGCCAAACAGAAGAAACGGTCACACTGACCAACGGCCACCACAAGCCACACGCGTTATGGCAATCGCTATAGGATTAGGAAACTACAGTCACACTAATTGTGACTGGCAAGGGCCGGGAGGGATATAAACCGTCATTAGTGACACCCGATCTTCTGGGGACTCCACCACTCGGTTCTCCGAGGCGCTTCTCGGCCGTCTGCCGAACCGATCCCACCTGGTTCTCACCCGGGTTGAGTCGGTCCGCAACGCGCCCTGACCACCACTCGGTTCTCCGAGGCCCACCACCGGCCCTGCGCGCCCGGAACTAAGACCGATGAGATCGGCAAGGCCGACCCCTCGTGGTTGCGACACGTCTCATACCCTGGTAGACCCAAGCGGCCTCCACCCCCTTCTCGGAACTGGTAGACCCAAGCGGCCTCCACCCTCTGTTCGAAACTGGAAGACCCAAGCGGCCTCCAAACTGTCTCATCCTCATAGACAAAAGAATAGCCAAGAGGTACGACGTAGCCTTTTCTTTCTCACTCACAGGACGCCCGCCACCACCGCCGCCACCGCCGCCGGCCGCGACGACGACGCCGAACGACGACGCAGAAGTCCCCGGCATCCGACGGGCGGACGAGCCCCTGCAGCACCAACTCTATCTATCATATGTACATAATTCTTAATAAACGCATACCGATTCGATTTCACCGAACCCCGCTTACGTGTCATACTCTGGGAACCGGGTCGAACTCTTCCAGCAACCACTCCTGACATAAATAAATGTTGGAACGAACACCTAGACACCGTTGAGCTACCTCAGCAAAGCAGGATCGTTACAATATTTCTACCTCTATTAGTTTCTTCAAAATGTTTATCGTTTATTTTCATCAAATTTCCTGTTTTTTTAAATGGGTTTGTAGTTTTCGATTTTACTAATGGTGATTGTCTAAATCTTGTGTTTAATTCAAAATCATGTCGTTTCTCATTTAGCCTGTCAATCTTTTTCGTTTTTCTTTCTAGTGTATTATATTCGGGACTTCCTGCATACATGAATATGTCAGCTCGTATTCTATTATTTTTGTGATTATGTCTGTTTCGCTTCCTATTATTCTTAATTTTTCGTTTACTTTTTTATGGAACCTTTCTATATCAGATATACCGTTTTTGCTCGTAGTTATTTGACTGAACAATTTAACCAATTGTGTAAGGCTACACACATTATCTGCCTTAATTTCTTGTGGTTTTCCATTTCATTAAATACCCTTATTATAGCTCTTTTAGCTTCTAACCAATCCTTACTTGTGACTTCTATGAGAGTGGCGAACTTGGAGTAAATATCAATACAAGGCAAGAATTGTTGGTTCCTACTATATAGAAATCTATGACAAATTTTTCTCTTATATTTTGTATTTCTGGTGTAGTTTCGAAAGATATATTCGTGTTCCTATGTTCTGTTTTTGCGATGTTACAGATTTCACATTCGCTAATTATGTTTTGTATTAATTTTTGATAGTCAGGGAAATAATATTCGTCTCTAAACCAATTAGCTGTTTTTTTTATTCCCGGA
This sequence comes from Drosophila gunungcola, assembly GCF_025200985.1. Lineage (NCBI taxonomy): Eukaryota > Metazoa > Arthropoda > Insecta > Diptera > Drosophilidae > Drosophila > Drosophila gunungcola. The sequence continues at coordinate 11,748 of NW_026453440.1, forward strand.
TGAAATATATCTTTATGTCTTTTTAATATTTTTATTTGAATTCTGCATAAGTGAGGATATCTTCTAACTTTTTGGTGCATCTTACTACTTTGGTTAAATGATTTTGATTGATTATTTCTAGATATGCTTGTTGGAATATGAGAAAATCTGAATCATCATGAAAGTATAATGCACTCTTTTTTGTGCACAAATATTCCTTGATGATATCTTTTGCGAAGGTGTTTGACATGTTTATGTAAGCTATTTTGATTTTTAGTTTATGAAAATAATGTTGTACATCTATAATTTCTTCATTTCCTTTAATAAATTCGATCTGTGGAGAATAATAGTTGATTGGTCTTTCTGTGATTGCAATGTAATTCTGAGTATCTTCATTTGCGCTATGCACAGTTGCATCTATGCTATTTGCAGCTTCTCCTAATAAATTTTCTTCGGGGATGTCTTCGAACATATTTTCTTCTATTTTAACCCTTGAGAGTGCGTCGGCACCAGAATTTTCTTTTCCTGGTAAATATTTTATCTGATAATCGAATTCATTTAATTTAATCTTCCATTTTTTTAGTTTCATATTGGTTCCTTGATATTGTTTAACCAAACTAATGGTTTATGATCTCTTACGATCTCAAAAGGACTGCCGTAAAGATATGATCTGAAATATTTCGTGGATCATACAAAAAGTTCCTTTTGTATTGTTGAATAATTAATTTTATGTTCATTTAATGTTCGGCTAGCATAACATATTGGTTTATGGTTTTGTGATAGAACTGCTCCTATAGCTATGTTGCTAGCATCTGTAGTTAAAGAAAATGTTTTATCAAAGTCGGGATAAATTAATATGGGGTCAGAGGTGATTTTTTCAAATGCATCATTGTATGATATTTCTTTAATGTTTATTGTGGCACCTTTTTTCAATTTCATGGTCATGGGTTTAACTACGTTTGCAAAGTTTGGCATAAATTTCGTATAGAATATAGGTATAGGAAAGTTTATAATTGCACAAATCTTTTTGGTGTTTGGTTTTATGTTTGTTGTGGTGACTACATGACCTAGAAATTCTGTTTCTTTTCTCATAAATTCGCATTTATCTAGTTGTAATTTTAAATTTGCATCTCGAAGTCTTCCAAATACTTTTCTCAATGACAAAATATGTTCTTCCAATGAAGTGGAAAAAATTATTATATCATCTAAGTAAACTAAACAATCCCTATAAATTAAGTCTTCTAGTAAATTTTTCATACATCTTTGGAAGGTGGCGGGTGCGTTTTTAAGTCCGAATGGCATACGTGTATATTCGTAATGACCATTCTTTATGGAGAATGCTGTTTAGGCAATTGATTCAGGGTCCATTTGAATTTGATGGAATCCTTTAGCTAAATCAATTGTAGTGAAATATTGACATCTTCCCAATTTATCTAATATTCATGCATTCTGGGTATTGGCAATTTGTCATTAATTGTTATTTCATACAAACTTCTGTAGTCTATTAATACTCTGAACTTTGGTTTCCCTGAAGCGTCAGCTTTCTTAAAAACCATCCAGATGGGTGAACAGTAAGGAGATTTCGATTTACGAATTATTCCCTGTTCTATCATTTTGTTCATTTGTTTATTGACTTCATAATCGAATGATTAAGGGTACTTATAAGGTTTCTTATCATGTTTGGTTTGGATAGAATTTTTGATCGTACTTGTAAAAGTCAGATTTTCACCTTCTTTGTACTGAATGTCATTATATTCAAATAAGACTTCTTTCAAACATTCTTTTTCCTCTTCGTTTAATTGCTCTAATCTAAATTCTTTGCATTTCCGAAGTTCGTTTTCAATGGCGAAAGTAAAAGATTGATCCTCAGATGAGGGTGGATTGAGGCATTTTACTGCGGTCTCATCCACTTCAATCTTTTCCTTCTTTGGTGATTTGAGATTAAGGCGTTTTACGGCGGTCTTATCTTTTTCACCTTTCTTTTCTGATGATATAGGATTAAGGCATTTATTGCGGTCTTATCATTTTCACCTTTCTTTTCTGATGATATAGGATTAAGGCCTTTTAATATCTTATCCTTTATATCATCGTCACCATACATGCTTGTTAATTTATCTTCACCTAAAGTTACTGTTCCATCTTCAAAATTAATCTTAGCTTCACAACCTTGAAGATAATCCCTTCCCATTAGAACATCATAATTGTCTGAAAATTTATGTAAATAGAATTTCTGTTCTACTGGGCAAACTTTACTTGGTTTTATCATTACGCTTTTATTTAATTTCATCGATCCATTTATAGTATAAACTTTTAAATTTTGTCTTCGAGGTTCCCAAAATTTTCCCTGATTATATTAATGGATGAACCCGTGACAACCATGGCTTTAAGAATTTTACCTTTTATGATTACTCTAACATAAGGGTAGTATTTTCTGGCTCCGAGGCTGTTATCGAAAATTTACATCCATTCTATTCTGTGTACTCTCACTTTCTCTATGTCTTTTTATCGGAGCATTTGGAGAATGGTTTTATGTTGAAGCTTGGTAATTTAATGAATTTTGGGCTCTACCTTGGGCTAGAGAATTTCTAAATTCTTGTTGAATGCGATTATGGTTTGTCGAAGACTGAGCAATTGTTGAATTTGAATTTGAACTTGTATTTGAATTTGAATTGAAATGATTATAATTGTTACTGTGTCTTGGGTAGAAATTGGAGTTGTGTTTTTTATAGTAGTAATTTTGATGAGAAGTTCTGGAATTCCTACGACTATCACGACGCACAGGTCTATAGCTTTCAAAATGATCCGCATCCCAATGTGCTAACACCATTGCTGTTTCTTTCAAATTATTAATGGTGGAAATATCCCTTTTTGATAAAACATTATATAATCTGTCGGGAAGTTTCTTTTCTATGCAATTTCTAATAGTTTTATTCAAAGCTGCAGTGTAAATTGTTTTGTCTGTGGGGTCTGTTTCTAATTCTAACTTATTTAATATATTTGCAGATTTTTTCTTTAGTTCGTCTACGAACTTACTGATGCTTCCTTTGTAGGTCGTCTGATGGATGATAGCTACGAGGTCTTCATATGGTCTGTGATCTTTGAATGCTCGGATAAGGGCTGCTTTTGTGGACAACCAATTCACAGTTTTTTCTTCGGAAATGGCGGCTTTGGCGGTGTCCACGATGGTCCGTTCGATGGCTCCATAAATTATGTGAACTTGACGGGCATCTTGTGTTGGATATAGCTGAATTTGACCAATTAGTTGGTTCAAATGGATCTCCGATAATTGGATTGGGTTTGCCATTATGGTTGCCATTCACTTTAAATTATTTATTTAAGCGATATTGACCGAATTGGATTTTATGTTTTTATGAGGTTTTCAATATTTTACTTTAAATTTTATTGGTATTGACCGAATTGGATTTTTCCACTGGTTTACGCGACGATTTTCACGTAGAGTCTTTAGCAGATTTCACTTGTGTCATTAAACGATTTCTGATTTATTCGTACTGGTCAGGATATACTAGTTGTGTAGTATAATCCCTAAGACTAGTTTAAACCGACGTTTACCTAATAAAACAATAAAATTTAGATAAAAATATTTCCAAATATTCTGCATGCAGATGGTGTGAAAACGTGACCGATCGTGGGTTTTCTTTTATGATGGGACAGAATTGACACATTTGGACAAAGCATACGGATGCTCTCTGGCGGGGTACAGATCTCAGTCAGATCCAGAAGTCCTTTACAAGAAATTTGTAAATCATTTTTATGGATGTCGTGAGAGAGAGCTATGACGAATTTGATCGCATCGTGTTAAAAATACAACGGACTGAACCTTCGGGCGAGGCCGAGCCGGGACGAAAACTTTGCGGGCGCTTAAGCCTCGTGTAAGAGGCGTAAAATTCACCGGGCTGGACCTTCGGTCGAGGCCAAGCCAAACAAATCTATTTCGCGAGAGTGGGAGCAATGGGTTTTCCGCGTGTCGGAGGCCAAAAATACACCGATTTGGACCTTCGGGCGAGGCCAAGCCTGGTTTAATTTGTCGGGCGGAGTCAGATTGAAGGGAAAAGGATGTTGGCACAATCGACCGGTCGGGAATGATGTCCACGCGCAGGTCGCAGGCACTACGAGGAAGAAGGCTAGGGTATTAGACCAGACGGGGTGGGGGTCCACGTTCGGGTGACATGCACTACGAGGAGGAAAGCTAGGGCATTAGCCCAGACGGGATGGGTGTCCAACTGCGGATCGCAAATACTACGAGGGGGGAAGCTAGGGTATTGGACCAGACGAGATGGGTGTCCACGTGCGAGTCGCAAATACTACGAATATGGAAGCCATCGTTGTGAGACCACCTTCCCCAAACTCCCTCTTTCTCACCTGCTGGATTTCTGGTATATTCCTTACTATCTAGTAGCTTCTAAATATGCTTAATATCGGCTAGCGTTGCCACTCGGGTTTGGAACCTAGCTCTGACTTAATGTTCTGTCTCAACTTAATATTTATTATTATTACAACTACAACCTTACGTCCTACCAATAATTGTAACGTACACCTTCTAGATGTGTACGGTACACCCCGAGAAATAGTCCTTTAAGATCCGGCTCGTGAATTGTGATCCATTGTCGCATTCGTTCTCGAAACGCTTTCTGCACTTGAGCTGCGGTGGCTTTCCGGAGTGGGATCAATTCTACCTATTTCGAAAATACGTCGTGAAACACCAGAAGCATAGAATTTTCTTGTTTCGGCCGGGGTAATGGGCCTACAAAGTCCACACAGGGAATATCGAAAGGTTCACTGACGACACGGGTTAGTATCTTACCTGCTGCTTCTGTCTGTTCCGTCTTAAGCTTTTGACAAGATTCACAATGGAGAAAATTGTATTTCGCGTCGCGATACATCCCGGACCAGAAATACCTTTGCGTCAGTCGAGTGATTGTCTTTCGGACTCCCAAGTGTCCTGGGGAATCGTGGCACTTATGTAAGACGCGGCCTCTACGAGAAGTGGGCATACAGAGCTGGTCGTTTTCGATCTTGTAGTCGGCGAACTTCTCGGGGTCATCATGTATTTGGTCTTTCCTTTTTTGATCCAGTCGCAGTGGTCCTCGAGTTCGACAGCGCCATGCAGTACCTCACAAGACTGTCGAGAAAGTGTGTTGGCCACGACGTTCAATTTCCCTCGACGATAGCGTACGTCGAATTGGAACTGCTGCAATTCTAGCGCCCAACGCGCTTTTCTGCCGGAAAGGCTCTCAATAGAATTTAGACACTTGAGAGATGGATTGTCGGTAACGACTTCGAATCGCTACCAGGTGGCACCGCATCCTCCTGATTGCCCAGATTATGGCCAGATACTCTTTCTCTGTGGTCGTGTTGTTATGAACCGCGGGGCGGCTAGCGTATGCGATGACCTTTTCTTGACCTTCGGTGTCCTGGAATAAAACTACGCCCAAGCCGACGTCGCTCGCGTCTGTTTGCAAAATTAACTTCTGGTCAAAATCCGGACAACCTAATGATGCAGTAGTCAGGCTTCTTTTTTTTATTTTCTTCCAAGGCAGCTTGCTGTTCCGGTCCCCAGGTCCATTTACGTTCTTTCATTAGTAGCGCAGTCACCGGTTGCACGATAGGCGCGAGGATAGGGATAAATCTCCGATACCACGAGGCCATCCCGATCCATTGACGGAGCTCCTTTAGGTTAGAGGGGGCCTTCAACCCGTTGATCGCAGACATCTTCTCTGGATCAGTCTGAATTACATCACTGCTGATGACATGGCCGAGGTAAACAAGTTTCTGCTTGAAGAAACTAAACTTCTTTGGATTTATTCTTAAATTCGCCTCCCGCAATCCGCGGAAGACTTCCGAGAGATTAACGAAGTGGTGTTCTTCTGTCGCGCTTATGATAATAATATCGTCTAGGTAGGCGAAGGCGACCGGCTCCATCTGCACACCAACTACGCTATCCAGAACAACTACTGGCAGAATGCATCCTAAGGGGCATGACCTTCCATTGGTACAATACTCTCCCAGGAACCGTGTGAGGAGTTGAATATCTCCCCACAAGTTAAGAAGCAAGCAGAGTAAGCGCATGCAAGTAGTGGCCTACCAGTTACCAGTTACGCGGCGATTTCGCCCGTAGTAACGGTAGTGCGGCGAAAGAGAGTGGTGCAAGGAGAGTCCGAGAGGGACAGCAATAGAAGAGAGCGGCGAAGGGTCGTGGGCAGAAGGAAGTAACGGGACGGCACCGGACTTTCGAAAGGTCGAACGGTAAAACCGTGGACTTTGGACCAGGAGGCAAGGAGATGCCGATAACTAGCGGTAAATGGAGGCCTATATAAACCGGCCGAGCGCAGGAAGCTGGATCAGTCGATTTCTACCAAGTCAGCAAGGAACAGTAATAAAGTGAACCAGTAACCAGTGAAACAACGTGAAGTAGCAAGTAAAGCCGTGCGGAGTCATCAAGGAAACAAGATCGCTACGTCGAGACGTTCGGGACTTAGAGCTAAAGCTTCCGAATTGAGACACAGGTAGCTGAGGTCCTTACGGCATCACACTGCAGGCGCTTTGTCACAACTTCTGTCGCGTTTTGAGCTTGGCATCCCACCCGGCGTGTCCGTCAAAGTGAACAAATGGAGTCCTTCCGCTAGCTGGTGTCTCGAAAGGCGTTCTGCGAGCAGCATATTCTACGAATTCTTAAGCCTGCGGCAGAGAGGGTAGGGTGGAAGTGTTCGTCTAGAACCTGGCGTTTTACCCAGGGACTGCGTTGGCGGCTTCCGGCGTACGCCTGAACCGTCAGGTAGAAACTGAGCCGACGTCCACGGCTGCGGCTGCGAAAGGCGTACGCCTTAAGAGCACAGTGCCTGTTTACCCTATTCTGGGAACGGTGACGCATCCCTAATCCCTGTAAACCCGCCGAGCCAAAGGCAGCAGAAGACATCGCAAACCACTTCGTAGCCAGCACGATCCAGCGAGATGTTCAACGTGACAAGGAGACGACGGCAGAAAATAGTTCTACATTATCAGTACACTACCCCGGCCGAGGATCAAAATAAGGCGAATAAAAGATCACTGTATACTCCCAATCTTTCTGTGCGTTTTCACTGATCAACAGGGCGGTCACGTATATATAAATTTTGAGGGACGAACACTTACATCTTCTGAGCTAGCCGCACGACATTAGTAGCGAGCAGATAACAAAGAAAATTAGTTCGTTACATCTGGCGCCCAACGTGATTGTCCTGACTGGCGAATAAATCGAAAAAGAGCAGCAGTTATCCGCAGCGGTAAAGATTGGCGGAACCTCCCACAAAGCCACGGTCGACACCGGAGCAACAGCTAGCTTTATAAGCGAAGAGCTGGCGGATATACTGGCTGCCTATGGAAAGATTACAGGTGCAGCGGGATAAACACGCAGCTCGAGGTGGAGATCGAATTCGGCAATAAGCGAATGCCCATGAGCCTGCTGATCCTACCAGGAGTGGTAGACTCGCTGGTGCTAGGATGGAATTTCCTCACAGGAGTCGGCGCCGAAATTCGGTGTGCCGGACATACAGTGGTGATCCCAGGGAGAAGAAGGCACAACGGGTGGTTAGAGGAAAATTGTCCGTGGCAGTGGTACAAACCACCTCTGAGGAATGCGATGTTGAAAAATTCCTAGCGCAGGAGCCGAGCACTGAATCACCATGAAGGACGACAAACCAATCAAGTAGAGATACTAGCCGAAAAATCCAAAGGTTCAAGGGGAAATCAATGCGAAAGTCGACGAGGTGCTAGAGAAGGGATGCATGGAACACTCAAGAAGTCCGTACAGCTCACCGCTTGCTATGATGAAAAAGAAGACAGGTCAAAGAAGGCTTTGTGTCGATTTTAGACAGATAAATGTCAAATTGATCAAAGATGCTTATCCAATGCCAAGGATACATTACATCTTGGACCAGTTGAGGGAGGCAAGGTACATAAGCAGCCTAGATTTGAAAAATGGCTACTCGCAAATTCCCCTAGAGGAAAATGGCAGGCCAGTCACGGCGTTTACAGTGCCAGGAAAGGGGCTGTTCCAGTGGAAAGTAATGCCATTTGGCTTACACTCCGCCTCGGCGACTTTCCAGAGAGCACTGAACCAGGTTATTGGACCGGAGTTGTCACCACACGCGTTTGCATACCAAGACGACATCATCGTAATCGGACGGACATTGGCAGAACACAGTAGGAACCTGAGAGAAGTTTTCCGACGCCTTAAATAGGCTAACCTGAGGATAAGGCCCGAAAAATGACATTTCTTCAAAAGCGAACTGCTTTACCTGGGACACCGCGTTACGAACCAAGAAATCGGCACTGATCCCGAAAAAGTAGCAGCCATAGCCGAGCTGGAACCACCCACAACCATCCGGGAACTGTGCCAATACTTGGGCGTAGCATCGTGGTACAGGCGATTCGTGCCCGACTTTGCGCGAATAGTGAAACCACTAAATGACCTATTGCGGAAGGGCACGAAATGGACATGGACTGCAGAGCACCAGCAAGCATTCGAGGAGGTGAAGGCAAGGCTAGTGGTCGATCCTGTGCTGGCATGCCCAGATTTCGATAAGCCTTTCGTACTGCAGACGGACGCAAGCGATTATGGTATAGGGGCAGTCCTGACGCAGGAAACTGAAAGCGGCGAAAAAGTTATTTCATATTCAAGCCGGACCCTGAATGGCGCGGAAAAGAACTATTCAACCAGCGAAAAGGAATGCCTGGCAATCGAGTGGGCAATCCGGAAGCTCAAACCATACTTGGAAGGATACCACTTCAAAGTGGTGACTGACCATATGGCGCTTAAATGGTTGAACAGCATCGAAAGTCCCTAAGGAAGAATAGCGAGGTGGGCCCTGGAGCTGCAGCAGATTTTGAAATATCGTACAGGAAGGGGCAGCTTAACGTGGTCGATGATGCACTGTCAAGACAGTCTCTACTAGAAGCCTTGAGGCTAGCCAAGGAAACTCCGGAGGACACGCAGGGAACATGCAGCTGGATCAAGGATATGTGTGAGAAGATTAACACACAGCCACAGAAGTTTCCGGACTATTTCATAGAGGGAGGCGCGTTATACAGGCACAGAGCAGGCAGCGAAGACGTGGCAGCATGGAAGCTCTGTGTCCCACGGGGGCTGAGGGAAACAGTCCTAAAGGAAAATCACGACTCACCACCCGCTGGACACGTTGGAAGCCGGAAAAAAATTGCAAGGCTGGCAGCTCGATATTACTGGCCAGGAATGCATAGGGACGCCCGAACACACATAAGGAAATGCGAGACATGCTTCAAATACAAGCCTAACCAGATGCAGGCAGCTGGGAAAATGCTGACGCAAACACCCGAAGAACCATGGGCAACTGTATGTGCAGACTTTGTCGGACCATTGCCCAGGTCGAAGCATGGCAACCAGATGCTGCTAGTGCTGATAGATAGATTTTCAAAGTGGACAGAGTTGGTGCCACTGCGAGCAGCAACGGCAGAAACACTTCAAAAGGCGTTCTGAGAAAGAGTCATCGCTAGGTTCGGAGTCCCGAAGGTGGTAATAACGGACAATGGAGTTCAGTTTGCCAGCCGCGCATTCAAAAAATTCCTCAGCGAAATGGGCATTATGCAACAATTCACAGCACCATATACACCGCAGGAGAATCCGACGGAAAGAGCAAACCGAACAGTTAAAACCATGATAGCGCAGGTTGCGGGACAGAAACAGAGGGATTGGGACGAGAAGTGGCCGGAGATTATGTGAGCGGTAAACTCAAGTACGTCGGAATCAACAGGGTACTCCCCGTGTTTCCTCACGAAGGCTCGGGAGCCTCGACTGCCCAGCTCCCTGTACAGGGAAACCATCGGCACAGGAAAGCAGACGGAAACGCCTAAAGATAAGGCCAATAAGATGAAGGGAATCTTCGAAATTGTGCGCCGGAACATGGAGAAAGCTGCTCAGGACCAAGCCAGGCATTACAATCTACGAAGGAGGCAATGGAATCCAACAACAAAGGACACGGTCTGGGCGAAGGAGCATGATTTGTCAAAGGCAGCCGAAGGTTTCGCGGCAAAGTTAGCGCCGAAATATGACGGACCGTACACGGTAATAGACTTCGTCTCACCAGTCATTTGTAGGGTCCGCCACAAGGATACACAAAGAGAACGAACCGTCCACGTCAGTGAGCTTAAGCAACAAACACAAGAACTCGGTACAGACAAGCAAGGACAACACGAGCATGCAACGACAAAAAGTGCGGACTATAGCGTCGGGCAAATGCACGAGTCTATATAGAACGCAGGTAACACGAGCATGCAACAAAAAAAAAGGCAAATACCAGAGTGTATATAGAACGCAGGACAACACAAGCAGACAACAACAACAAGTAGTGCGGACTATAGCGTCGGGCATATGCCAGAGTCTGTATAGAACGCAGAAAACAAGGAGGTACTGTGACCCAGACCACGAGGCAAACTGATTCTGCGTCGGGCATAAAGCCAGAGTCATCAGTAAGGCGCCGCATGGAATAAGGTGATGCACATGTTGGGTACCGTAGCGTCGGTAGAGTCTATACGGCACACAAACTGAAGCTACTAATGATCAAAGGAAGGAAACGGCACTATTAGTATGTGTGAACAGGAGCTCGTACCGTAGCGTCGTTAGACTCTATACGGCAGAAACAAGACTGAAGCCAACGTCGACCGAAGTAGAGGGAGAGACGGCACAGCAAAGCTGAACCGTAAAACCCAAGCGGCGACGAACTCACACGGGGAAGGGCGACATGAGAGAAGCAACGGTATCGCAAGAGAACCCCCGAAGAAGGAATGCCCGAGGGAAATAACGGGAGGGTCATAAGGAATGACCAAGAACCGAGTCATCGTCAGGAGAGCCGCCAGCATGAGAAGCCAATTCGAAAAAGAAAGTCAAGATGTCGCGTTACTAGAGCCGAGGCCCGCAGGAGGATGGCTGCCGAGGACTTGGCAGGATCCGGACCGGGGCAAGGACGGTCGGAGGACAGGCCTATCGTCCGGCCCCCCCGAGCCCCGCGACCGTAATAGCGGAGTACCGCCGCCGGCATGAGCGGAGGCAGCAAGAGGCTGCGCTCAGGGAGGCCCGCCAGCGCGAAGAGCAGGACGCTCGGGCAAAATGGGAGGCGGCGCTGAAGACTGCCGATGAGGAGGAGCGCCGGATATGGGGCGACCCAAGGGGACTCCCGAAGTTCCCCCGACCCCGAGGTACATCGCGGAGCCAAGGGAAAGTGCAGCGGACTCAGCGGAGGAGGAGTACAACCCCCCATCCCCACCCCCATGGACGCCGGCACGCCCACCCACCCCGAGGTATTGCACAGAGTGGGAAGAGGCGGAACAAGAGGAGGAGCAGCGGCAGCAGGAGGGGTCTCCGAGTTACGTCCGGATGGACATCCCGGTGGCCCACGTCAGCCACACGTTCGGCCCGACAAAGCCTGCGCAGCAACAGAGGAAGGCTCCCGAGTTTGGGAAGAACCCCAAGGAAACTGTCGAGATCCACGTTTGTGGAGGACCGCAGTCCCACGGGCCCCACCGGAGTCGTGATGCCGACGCCGACCCCATCCCCACTGGCCTCTCCAGAGGTAGTCGCCGCTCAGCAGTAAAGGGTTGAGCAGGTAGGCCTTCCCGCCGAGGACGTGGTGGAGAAGGGGCCGTGGGTATGGCCGGTCCCGGTGGCACCCCCGAGGCCGAGCCTAAAGCGGCAGTATTCCGGTAGCGGAGACGAGGCCCGCATTCGTACGGCAGTCCTCAGCGCCGGACTCGAGGCGCTGGAGGGAAGTCGTCGAGGTGGACTGGACGGAAGGCATCGCCGAAGCCCCAACGGTCATAGCAGCACGGAGGCGGGGAGGAAAACGGTACGTTTTGGTGCAGCAGGGCGGCCGCACGTTCCGGGTGCGGGTCGGACCAGTGGGGGTCAGGGTGTTTACCCAATAATAAAAGAAAAAATACACACAAAAACTCACATTTGCACTGGTACAGGGTAACAAAAAAAAAAAAAAAAAACACACGCAGCCACAGAAACAAAAAAGAAAAATGAATACACAAAAAAAAGGGGGATGTATATTTGTCCATATCAAAAAAAAAAATGTGTGATGAGTCTTGAAAATAAAAAAGGGAAGTCAGTAGGAGTTAAGGCAATATTCGGTTTACTTACACAGTAAAAATATACAGAAGGGACAAGGGGTCCAACGGAAAGTGGGAAGGGGGGGGGTCGTCCAAATGTTGTGCAGCTGTTCCGTCTTCAGGCAACGGAAATGCTGAAAGAAGAAAAAAAATCAGATCGGATTATGGAAATAAACGGCTCACATGCGAGAAGTCGAGAAAGGGCCAACCGAGCGGGGGGGGATGCAGGAGAAAACGCATCACACTCTTCGTCGGGTCCAGAGCGCTGAAAAGGAGAAAAGAACAGAGAGAAAGGAGAAAAGGAGAAATTAGAAAACTTAACCGGAGAAAATGTCCTCATCTGTCCAAAGGGATGGGTGCGCTTCGATTCATGGCCGATTGGCGCTACACGATAGTGTCGATCGGTGGGCACAAAATACTGGAAATATCGGCACAAGGAGTCACACTGTGGAACATCGATACATCGGGTGGCAACGCCACGTTGGGTCACAAAACCGATAACAACTGGAGACCGATCGATTTGACGGAGAGTGACCATACATATCGATAACGCCGATAACGACTCGGGAGATTCAAACTCTGGAAGGAGGATCGGCGCTGTGGAACTCAAGAAGGAGCTGTGAGCGTCGTGGGAACCGTCTGGAGGAGCGAGTCGACTAGAAGACTACAAGCAAACGAGGACAAGTGCGAGGAGAAGACACGTCGAGGGAAGGATGTCAGAATGGGGAGTATACCAAGGCAGAGAGAACAGCGAGTCTCTTTTTCATTCCCGAAGTAAGGGGAGAATGTGAGGAGTTGAATAACTCCCCACAAGTAAGAAAGCAAGCAGAGTTAGCGCATGCAAGCAGTGGCCTACCAGTTACCAGTTATGCGGCGAATTCGCCCGTAGTAACGGTAGTGCGACGAGAGAGAGTGGTGCACTGAGTACCAGACAAGAACAATGAGAGTCCGAGAGGGACAGCAATACAAGAGAGCGGCGAAGGGCCGTGGGCAGAAGGAAGTAACGGGACGGCACCGGACTTTGGACCCTGATATTGGTGCCGTGCGCAGAGGGCGAAAGGTCGAACGGTAAAACCGTGGACTTTGGACCAGGAGGCAAGGAGACGCCGATAACTAGCGGTAAACGGAGGCCTATATAAACCGGCCGAGCGCAGGAAGCTGGATCAGTCGATTTCTACAAAGTCAACAACAGTCATCAAGTGAACCAGTAACCAGTGGAACAACGTGAAGGAGCAAGTGAAGCCGTGCGGAGTCATCAAGGAAACAAGATCGCTACGTCGAGACGTTCGGGACTTAGAGCTAAAGTCTCCGAATTGAGACAAAGGTAGCTGAGGTCCTTACGGCATCACATTCCTTGTTCTGCCTCCAGGTATCTCGACCAGCTCCGCTCCTTATGGGCGACTCGGTAAGCTGCCGCTCTGGGACTCAAGCGGTGGACCGCTGTGCTCTCAACGCCTACGCCTTTCGAGACACCAGCTGAACAAACGCGCGTCCTTCCGGGCTAGTCGCACCAGGACCTTGTACAGTTCCTGCAGGACGATCAGACATACGCCGGAGTTCGCCAATGCAGTCCTTGTAGGCAGGCAGCTAGTTCTAGACAACTTTCCTTCTGAGCCCACGGTTCTTTGTCGAAGGACTCTATTTGTTCAACTCTGCCGGACACGCCGGGTGGGATGCCAAGCTCAAATCACGACAGAAGTTGTGACAAAGCGCCTGGACTTAGCCGTGTGATGCCTCAGCTACCTGTGTCTCAATTCGGAGACTTTAGCTCTAAGTCCCGAACGTCTCGACGTAGCGATCTTGTTTCCTTAATGACTCCGCATGGCTTCACTTGCTCCTTCACGTTGTTCCACTGGTTACTGGTTCTCTTGATGACTGTTACTTGCTGACTTGGTAGAAATTCGCCCGTAGTAACGGTAGTGCGACGAGAGAGAGTGGTGCTCTGAGTACCAGACAAGAACAATGAGAGTCCGAGAGGGACAGCAATACAAGAGAGCGGCGAAGGGCCGTGGGCAGAAGGAAGTAACGGGACGGCACCGGACTTTGGACCCTGATATTGGTGCCGTGCGCAGAGGGCGAAAGGTCGAACGGTAAAACCGTGGACTTTGGACCAGGAGGCAAGGAGACGCCGATAACTAGCGGTAAACGGAGGCCTATATAAACCGGCCGAGAGCAGGAAGCTGGATCAGTCGATTTCTACAAAGTCAACAACAGTCATCAAGTGAACCAGTAACCAGTGGAACAACGTGAAGGAGCAAGTGAAGCCGTGCGGAGTCATCAAGGAAACAAGATCGCTACGTCGAGACGTTCGGGACTTAGAGCTAAAGTCTCCGAATTGAGACACAGGTAGCTGAGGTCCTTACGGCATCACACGGCTAGGTCCAGGCGCTTTGTCACAACTTCTGTCGTGATTTGAGCTTGGCATCCCACCCGGCGTGTCCGGCAGAGTTGAACAAATAGAGTCCTTCGACAAAGAACCGTGGGCTCAGAAGGAAAGTTGTCTAGAACTAGCTGCCTGCCTACAAGGACTGCATTGGCGAACTCCGGCGTATGTCTGATCGTCCTGCAGGAACTGTACAAGGTCCTGGTGCGACTAGCCCGGAAGGACGCGCGTTTGTTCAGCTGGTGTCTCGAAAGGCGTATGCGTTGAGAGCACAGCGGTCCACCGCTAGAATCGCCAACCGGCGTACGCCTGAACCGTCAGGTAGAAACTGAGCCGACGTCCGGTGCGACCGGCCGGGACAGAGCAAGGGACAGGAGGCTACTTCTTGAGAGCACAGTGCCTGTTCACCCTAGTCTGAGAACGGTGACGCATCCCTAATCCCTGTATCCCCGCCGAGCCAAGGGAAGCAGAAGACATCGCAAGCGAAGCCGGCGAGGGAGACACCACTTTGGAGCCAGCACGATCCAGCGAGACGTTCGACGTGGGAAGGAGACGACGGCAGAACATAGTTCTACATTATCAATACACCACCCGGCCGAGGGTCAAGTCGGCTAATAAAAGATCACTGCGTACTCCCAATCTTTCTGTGCATTTTCACTGGTCAACAGGGCGGTCACGTTTATATAAATTTGGTGGGACGAACACTTACATCTTCTGAGCTAGCCGCACGACATTCGTAGCGAGCAGATAACAAAGAAAATCAGTTCGTTACAACCCATTTCTTTTGACAGTTTGCATCGTTTATGAGCAACAAAGCTTCATTTATAGCATATACTTCCGCTTGGAAGACACTGCAGTGATCCGGAAGTCTGAAGGATTTCCTGATGTTAAGTTGGTCGGAGTATATTCCTCCTCCGACTCGAATATTTAATTTGGAGCCGTCAGTGTAGAAGTTGACTGCCTCTTTTAGGCCCGGTAGACCTTGCTCCCAGTCTTCTGGTTGGGTGTAATGCTTCAAAGGCGGCGTGTCTGTATTCAATTGGTTCGCATCGATCCGTTTTAGGTGGGATCGTTGTGTCTTGCTGGAAACCGGCGAGGGAGACACCATTTCCGGCGAGGGAAACACCACTTCGCAGCCAGCACGATCCAGCGAGACGTTCGACGTGGGAAGGAGACGACGGCAGAACATAGTGTAACGAACTGATTTTCTTTATTATCTGCTCGCTACGAATGTCGTGCGGCTAGCTCAGAAGATTCGTCCCACCAAATTTATATATACGTGACCGCCCTGTTGATCAGTGAAAAGCGCACAGAAGATTGGGAGTACACAGTGATCGTTTATTCGCCGACTTGACCCTCGGCCGGGGTGATGTAATGATAATGTAGAACTACGTTCTTCCGTCGTCGCCTTCCCACGTTGAGCGCCTCGCTGGATCGTGCTGGCTCGCCGGGAATGGTGTCTCTCTCGCCGGTTTGGCTTGCGATGTCCTCTGCTGCCCTTGGCTCGGCTGGGTTATAGGGATTAGGGACGCGTCACCGTTCCTAGACTAGGGTGAACAGGCACTGTGCTCTCAAGGCGTACGCCTTTCGCAGCCGCAGCCCCCTTTCCCTTGCTCTGTCCCGGCCGGTCGCACCGGACGTCGGCTCAGTTTCTACTTGACGGTTCAGGCGTACGCCGGAAGCCGCCAACGCAGTGCCTGGGTCAAACGCCAGGTTCTAGACGAACGCTTCCACCCTACCCTCTCTGCCGCAGGCTTAAGAATTCGACGTATAGGCTGCTCGTTTGACGCTCGTTGTTCAGCGTCCTGGGGTCCTCGTTGTCCTTGTTCTGCCTCCAGGTATCTCGACCAGCTCCGCTCCTTATGGGCGACTCGGTAAGCTGCCGCTCTGGGACTCAAGCGGTGGACCGCTGTGCTCTCAACGCCTACGCCTTTCGAGACACCAGCTGAACAAACGCGCGTCCTTCCGGGCTATTCGCAGCAGAACCTTGTACAGTTCCTGCAGGACGATCAGGCATACGCCGGAGTTCGCCAATGCAGTCCTTGTAGGCAGGCAGCTAGTTCTAGAGAACTTTCCTTCCGAGACCACGGTTCTTTGTCGAAGGACTCTATTTGTTCAACTCTGCCGGACACGCCGTGTGGGATGCCAAGCTCAAATCGCGACAGAAGTTGTGACAAAGCGCCTGGACTTAGCCGTGTGATGCCTCAGCTACCTGTGTCTCAATTCGGAGACTTTAGCTCTAAGTCCCGAACGTCTCGACGTAGCGATCTTGTTTCCTTGATGACTCCGCATGGCTTCACTTGCTCCTTCACGTTGTTCCACTGGTTACTGGTTCTCTTGATGACTGTTACTTGTTGACTTGGTAGAAATCGACTGATCCAGCTTCCTGCGCTCGGCCGGTTTATATATGCCTCCATTTACCGCTAGTTATCGGCGTCTCCTTGCCTCCTGGTCCAAAGTCCACGGTTTTACCGTTCGACCTTTCGCCCACTGCGCACGGCACCAATATCAGTTACTTCCTTCTGCCCACGGCCCTTCGCCGCTCTCTTGTATTGCTGTCCCTCTCGGACTCTCTTTGTTCTTGTCTAGTGCTTAGTGCACCACTCTCTTTCGCCGCACTACCGTTACTACGGGCGAATTCGCCGCGTAACTGGTAACTGGTAGGCCACTGCTTACATGCGCTTACCCTGCTTGCTTCTTAACTTGTGGGGAGTTATTCAACTCCTGACATTCTCCCCTTACTTCGGGAATGAAAAAGACTCTCGCTGTTCCCTCTGCCTTGGTATACTCCACATTCTGACATCCTTCCCTCGACGTGTCTTCTCCTCGTCCTTGTCCTCGTTTGCCTGTAGTCTCTAGTCGACTTGCTCCTTCAGACGGTTCCCACGACGCTCACAGCTCCTTCTTGAGTTCCACAGCGTCGATCCTCCTTCCAGATTTAAAATCTCCCACCCCAGACTTTTCCCCCGTAGACTTTAAAT
This sequence comes from Drosophila gunungcola, assembly GCF_025200985.1. Classification (NCBI taxonomy): domain Eukaryota; kingdom Metazoa; phylum Arthropoda; class Insecta; order Diptera; family Drosophilidae; genus Drosophila; species Drosophila gunungcola. The sequence continues at coordinate 29,232 of NW_026453440.1, forward strand.
TCCCGCCCAAACGTTTCCCCCGTAGACTTTTGAATTCCCGCCCAGACGTTTCCCCCGATGATTTTCTCGATCTCCGTGATTTGCCTTCTCCGTCGGATGGTCACTCTACGTCGTGCCGATCGGTCTCCAGTCGTTATCGGTGTCATCGATATTCTCTCGTGTGACTCTCTGTTGTATGGTCACTCTCCGCCAAATCGATCGGTCTCCAGTTGTTATCGGTTCCGTGACCCAACGTGGCGTTGCCACTTATTGTATCGTTGTTCCACGGTGTGACTCCTTGTGCCGATATTTCCAGTATATTTGCCCACCGATCGACACTATCGTCTAGTGCCAATCGGCCGCCATGAATCAAAGTGCCCCCATCCCTTGTTATAGTGACTTCGCACAATGCTTTGGTAAGCGCAATTTCCTATCTATTTCATGTTTACTTATTTTCTTTTTCCCCCAAAGCTGGCCCAGGATTGCAGAGTTGACCTTTCCTGCCCTTGGGGTCGGGGTCAATGACCCTGCTCGGCTCATCGCTTTCTTGCGTCGTTGGCAAGTGGTTTGTTTCCCTGCGACCCCGGTTTTCATGTATTTTCCGTAGTGCATTTCATTTTTTTTTTTTTTTTTTTTTTTATCGTGTCCGTTTATGTGTGTGCGCGTCATTTTGTGTTTTTCCGGCTTGGTATGCTAATTAATTTAACTACGGCCGTTTATAATTGTGCGCGTTATTTTAGTGTTTTCCGGCTTGGCATACTACGGTAAAGCTATCGAGCTGTCTCCCCTCTTTCCTCGGGAAACAAAGATCTGGTCGTGGTCTTCCTCGATTCGTACAGAGTCTGCCGACGCTACGGATTGTTGTTGGCCTGCGGTCTTTTCGGTTTCTTGTCCTGTGCATCACCTTATTCTTCGCGGCGTATTAACGGATGACTCTGGCTTCATGCCCGACGCAGAATCTGCTTGCCTCGTGTCTGGGTCACTTTCC